>NC_083766.1:762165-769665 GCF_963514075.1 Conger conger | reverse complement strand
ATAGCCAGCTAGCTAGTCCGCTTGCGTCGCTAAACATGGTGGCTAATGTTATAGTGAATGAAAACTAACATTAGCTATCTAAGTATTCGCTGAAAGAGAATTGCATTTTTTCAGCAAAAGTTGTTTTTCTCTAAAGGACGCGTTGGTCGTTGGATAAGGCTTTCCCCTAAGTGCTATCGGTTGGACAGCTACTTGAAATATGGTCGGCAGTTGGGCGGTATATCCAAAAACTGCAATCTGCTAGTGCTGGCTAGCTGTATGTACAACCCGCGTTGAAAAGTTAGCTAATGTTTGCCGACCGGTTATTGAAGTTTTTGTCTTCGCTCAAATTTGGTGAAATATCGTTATGCACTGTTTACAGCGAACGGGAATTATATGGGCATAAATAAATGCAAGGTGCAAACTTGCTTGTCATACTCCAGCAATGCATTGATCGTACTTGGGACGCCACTGCGAAGCATTAACGTTAGCTGGTCAGCTGTCTATTTAACGTTACGACAGTTTGAAAACAAATTCAGTTATGATTGAGCACAGCAACATAACCAGACGCATGAGCTTAATAGACAAAACTGTAAGCTACGCATTCCCATTCAAAACTTGATTGGTTTCAGGTACAATGTTATCATTTCATATCGCGACTTTAACGTCACCTAGCTATGCTGTAATCTGTAGACGATTCATTATGAATCACGATATAAAACGAGCTCTTTTCGTTGTTAGGAATTAGTTAAACACATAGCGTGGTGATTATTTTGTGCAGTGCAGTATGCCACAGAGTGCGTGTTGTGCCTTTAGTATGGTGTAGAAGACGCACAGAAACATTTACATGGAGACTCGTTTGACATGCCAAGGACGGAGCTAGCACTGCCGGAGGGTTGGGAGGAGGCGCGGGACTTTGACGGGAAGGTCTACTACATTGACCACATCAATCACACCACGAGTTGGATCGACCCAAGAGACAGGTATGGAAACACAGCTCAATATTTAGGGTTCTGAACACTTGCATCCCAACGCAGTGCTGTTTCCTAATGCTGATTGGCTGTCTTGGCCGAATTAACTTGTTTGGTGCAGTTAGGGTATTTGTCATTTAAAATGACAAATAAAAGATTTTCTACTTCATTATTCCTATTTATGGTGTTCTTCAGTTCTCTCTGATTAGGGTGCTTGATGCTAGCTATGAGCTCCAGTCGTTATATCTATTACTGTACGCCAGCTTTAACCGTATTTTCCCTGTCTGAAAACCTTACGCCAAACTGATCCAGATACTTTTTTACATGACATGGTTTCTGCAACGTAAAATATGTGACAAGGCAGCCGCTTGGTTATGCATGTCAGGCAGAATTCAGAATGGCGCAAAGTCCTGTTTGTTGTTAAAGCAGCCGGTGTAAGTAGAGTTATATCGGCTGAAACGCATCCTGTGGGTCCCTGGTTTGAATGTAGAAGCTGAATTATCTGTGACGGCACGCCTCATATGGGCACTGGCGATACAAGGGAGTTCAGTGGAATGTTTGGGGAAAATGCAAAAATAAATGAGTCTGTGGCCAATCCAGGGAACTATATATGTTTGAGTAATATTATTGCCATCCTGTTATGAAAGTTTTTTTGGTTTAGTATTTACTCAAAGCAGGTGTGTGTTGTATATTCTGGAGTATGTTGCAGGAAGTGACATGTATAACAGGACCCTGGTGTAAAGTCCAGCAACGGCCAGCTTGAAATGACCAGCTACCAGTTGTTTCAAAACATAGTTTAGCTGGTCAAACCATGTTGAGTATGGAGCTAATCTGAACTGGTCAACCAGTCTAATTTTCATCCAGTTTTTACCCCAGACCTCTGATAGGCGGATTAGATTATGATACACAAGTAAGATGTATTCCAGCCAGGTTTCAGCTGGGGCAGTGGTGTTAGTGGCCCTGCGTTAGAGCTGGTGTTTGGGCCTTTGAGGACAGCCTCGTTAAGCTTTCCTGTTTGATGTATGGAGAAACTCCACTAATGAGATCTGTATTTAGTGTTTGCTCTGAAATGTATATTCATTCAACCACTTGTGCCATTCTCCAGTAACTGTGAGCTTGGAGGACTTTGAGACAAAATCTGTTTAATAGCTCAGATGTGAATTCTTAAGATCATTAGTGAGTCGCAGGCCTGCTGGCTTAGGGTAGGATTCCTGCGAGTAAAGCTCCTTGCTGGAATGCTCTCTGTGTGTCTCGTTTCATTTAACATCAGCTGGCGTGCCAACACAATACTCTCAGAAATAAAGGTACAGAAAGTGCCAAAAGAGGAACAAACGCTTGTCGCCGGGGCAATACTCTATAGGTGCATAACATTGTAGCATACCCCTAGCCAGCAATATAGAATTAATTAGGCTAGTACCTTTTTTGCTTGGAAAACATACTCATTTGTACTGAAGGAGAACATTGCTGTACTTTCAGGGTACAGTTGGGAAATTTAATCCTTGAAGAACAGAAATGTGCCTCCACTGTCCGTATTTGAGAGAGTGTGAGAGAGTGAGAGAGAGTGTGAGTGTGAGTGTGAGTGTGAAAGAGAGTGTGCGAGTGTGATAGTGTGTGAGAGAGAGTGAGAGTGTGAGAGAGAGTGTGTGAGTGTGTGAGAGAGGGTGAGAGAGTGTGTGTGTGAGAGTGTGTGTGTGAGAGTGTGAGTGTGAGAGAGAGTGTGCGAGTGTGATAGTGTGTGAGAGAGAGTGAGTGTGAGAGAGAGTGTGAGAGGGTGTGAGAGAGTGAGAGAGAGTGTGTGTGTGAGAGTGTGAGTGTGAGAGAGAGTGTGTGAGTGTGATAGTGTGTGAGAGAGAGTGTGTGAGTGTGTGAGTGTGAGAGTGTGAGAGAGGGTGAGTGTGTGATTGTGAGAGTGTGAGAGAGAGTGTGCGAGTGTGATAGTGTGTGAGAGAGAGTGAGAGTGTGAGAGAGAGTGTGTGAGTGTGTGAGTGTGTGAGTGTGAGTGTGAGAGTGTGTGAGTGTGAGTGTGATAGTGTGTGAGTGTGAGTGTGTGAGTGTGAGTGTGATAGTGTGTGAGTGTGTGAGTGTGATAGTGTGTGAGTGTGAGTGTGATAGTGTGTGAGTGTGATAGTGTGTGAGTGTGAGTGTGATAGTGTGTGAGAGAGGGTGAGAGAGTGTGTGTGTGAGAGTGTGAGTGAGAGAGAGTGTGCGAGTGTGATAGTGTGTGAGAGAGAGTGAGAGTGTGAGAGAGAGTGTGAGAGGGTGTGAGAGAGTGAGAGAGAGTGTGTGTGTGAGAGTGTGAGTGTGAGAGAGAGTGTGTGAGTGTGATAGTGTGTGAGAGAGAGTGTGTGAGAGAGAGTGTGTGAGTGTGTGAGTGTGTGAGTGTGAGAGTGTGAGAGAGGGTGAGTGTGTGAGTGTGAGAGTGTGAGAGAGAGTGTGCGAGTGTGATAGTGTGTGAGAGAGAGTGAGAGTGTGAGAGAGAGTGTGTGAGTGTGTGAGTGTGTGAGTGTGTGAGTGTGAGAGTGTGAGTGTGAGAGTGTGTGAGTGTGATAGTGTGTGAGTGTGAGTGTGATAGTGTGCGAGTGTGATAGTGTGATAGTGTGTGAGTGTGATAGTGTGCGAGTGTGATAGTGTGCGAGTGTGTGAGTGTGATAGAGTGTGAGTGTGATAGTGTGTGAGTCTGATAGTGTGTGAGTGTGAGTGTCATAGTGTGTGAGTGTGAGTGTGTGAGTGTGATAGTGTGTGAGTGTGATAGTGTGTGAGTGTGATAGTGTGTGAGTGTGATAGTGTGTGAGTGTGAGTGTGGTAGTGTGTGAGTGTGAGTGTGATAGTGTGTGAGTGTGTGAGTGTGATAGTGTGTGAGTGTGAGTGTGATAGTGTGTGAGTGTGATAGTGTGTGAGTGTGAGTGTGATAGTGTGTGAGTGTGAGTGTGTGATAGTGTGTGAGCGAGTGTGTGTGTGAGAGGGTGTGAGAGGGTGTGAGAGGGTGTGAGAGAGTGAGAGAGAGTGAGAGAGAGTGAGAGAGTGTGAGAGAGTGTGTGAGAGAGTGTGTGAGTGTGTGAGAGAGTGATAGTGTGTGTGAGAGAGAGAGTGTGAGTGTGAGAGTGTGAGTATGAGTGTGTGAGAGTGTTAGAGAGAGAGTATGAGTGTGTGAGTGTGTGTGGCTTTGGACAGGGAGTACCAGTGACATGTGAAATGCCAGCTTTGTTTCCCGGAGACCAGGAGGGAGAAGCTGTAACAATAGAGTGCATTCCTGTCGTGCGTTTGGAGACAGACAGATGGAATACGTTTGTGTTCTGAGTCGAGGCTTGATAAAGTCAAAGGCCCATATTCATTTCACATGCCTGAAACGGCTCTGCGGGTCAAAGTGTGTTCTGTTCCTGGGCCCTGGAAGGGGGAGGAAGGAGTGAGAATGGGAAACAGAAAGTTCTGCTATATTGTGGTCTGGCCTGGTTTTGGACTCCAATCTAACGAAAGCTTCTTTTATTAAATCTGCAGAGTAGTGAAATAATGGGTTTGGGATCGATTGAATAGCTAACCACAGACGTGCATTTCATAATGAAATATGAAATATGATTTACATTCACAACACTGTCCTGTCTTCAGACTAAGTGGAGTTGGCTGGAGTGGCTAGCGGTGAGTCTTAGAAACTGTTCTGCAAGCGTATAAAAGCGGGGATTAAGTTACCTGGCCACACAAACGGTCAGTGAATTTGCATCTTGGCGATATCATGTTTCCCGTCTATTTATCTGGGAGTACATGGAGCTGCTGCCAATGAGGAGTGAGGATTACAGCCTCTCTGCACAATCATGAGTTCCAGTTCTTCCATCTGCGTGAACACCTGAATCTGATGAACCTGTATCTGACCACCTGAATCTGACCAGCCTGAGTCTGACCACCTGAATTACATTACATTGTTGGCATTTGGCAGATGCTCTTATCCAGAGCGATGTACAGTTAATTAGACTAAGCAGGAGACAATCCTCCCCTGGAGCAATGCAGGGGAGGCTACACCGGGATTAGAACCACCAACCTTGCGTGTCGCAGTCATTTACCTTAACCACTACGCTACAGGCCACCTGAGTCTGACCACCTGAGTCTGACCATCTGAATCTGACCACCTGAGTCTGACCACCTGAGTCTGACCACCTGAGTCTGACCACCTGAGTCTGACCACCTGAGTCTGACCACCTGAGTCTGACCACCTGAATCTGACCACCTGAATCTGACTCTGTAAGGCCTTAAGAGGAGATGTGCCTTCACATGGGCGTTCAAACACTGTTTTACAGTCCTGTTTGGTCACAGGTTATAAATAATAAATAAATAAAAATAAGCGAATTTATCGAGCCCCTTTAGTACATAAAATGTAGCTCCAAGTGCTACAGCCAACTACAAAGACCTTTAACCTGACCCAGGTTTCACAGTGGTGTTTGGTGGCAGGCCTGTTTTTACAGTGGTGTTTGGATGTTTTGCAGTGGTGTTTGGTTGCAGGTCTGTTTTGCAGTGGTGTTTGGATGTTTTGCAGTGGTGTTTGGTTGCAGGTTCGCCTGTAATGGGCATTACCCCTTTTATATGCTCTTCATTCCCCTCTGAATGTTGTTTAAAATGTGAAAATACGGGAAAAGGGCATTTGAACTAAAAGCATTTTTTAAGGGACAGTCAGTTTCTGGGTTGTGTTAGATACTTAGGGATGTGTTTGATTACCTGCTTGCTGCGTGCTGGTGGGCATTTCAGGATGCTCAGGGGGTCTACAGCAGGAAAAGGCTCTTCAGGCGGGGATGGGCGGGACTAGGCCACTAGTCCTTATGAAGCCACCTAGTAAACTGGTCTAAATTCACAAATCAATAATAGAGTGTCTGAATACATATAAGTACGGGAGGGCGGCCTGTAGCATAGTGGTTAAGGTGAATGACTGGGACACGCAAGGTCGGTGGTTCTAATCCCGGTGTAGCCGCAATAAGATCCACACAGCTGTTGGGCCCTTGAGCAAGGCCCTTAACCCTGCATTGCTCCAGGGGAGGATTGTCTCCTGCTTAATCTAATCAACTGTACGTCGCTCTGGATAAGAGCGTCTGCTAAATGCCAATAATGTAATGTAATGTACTGACTATGAGCCCATAGAAAGGTAGTTCTTTATGTGGTTATAATTGAAAGGCGTTGCTGGCTGCCCCAGACTGTTTTTAATGGAGTGTTTCATTTTTTATTTTTTATTTTATTTATTTTTTATTTTGTTATTGTAGGCTATTGTTTTAAGCAGTGACATAATATTACTTTTGAGAAAACAGTAAGAAATGTTCTGTTTGATGTTGCAATGAATAAAGCACATCAATTTCATGCCTGTGTCAGACTAGATTTTACTGTAAATTAACAACATTACTATAGGGGCCACAGTACTACAGGGACCCACAGTACTACAGGGGCCACAGTACTACAGGGACCCACAGTACTACAGGGGCCACAGTTCTACATTACGTTACGTTACATTACATTACGTGGCATTTAGCAGACGCTCTTATCCAGAGCGACTTACAACAAAGTGCAAATCAATCACAAGAACAAGTGCAAAAGTAGACCTGAGAGGACAGTACAGTTCCGAGTCCTAGTGTAAACATACAGAAATTCAGAACCCTTGGAGAGTACAATCAACATTCAAACTAGCATACCACTGTTGGCAGCTAGAATACTATAGTTAGGATAGTTAACTTTGGTCACTTTGGTCTGTTTGTTTGTTTCTTGTTTAAAAATAAATAAATAAATTGGCCCTCGTCCTTATCTTTGTTGTACAGGTAGCAGTTCAAATTGTACTTCCCTCTAGGGTCTTTCAGCGAACTTATCCCTGGTTATGGATATGCACTTTGTTGTACGTCGCTCTGGATAAGAGCGTCTGCCAAATGCCAATAATGTAATGTAATGTAATGTAGAATACAACAACAGCCAATAAAAACAACAATACCTATACAAGTAACAATATCTATACATAAGTGCCATTACGGTCTAAGGCTAATCACAGTGATTGTGAGTTGGGGAGGGAAAGGTGTAGCCTGAAGAGATGGGTCTTCAGTCTGCGCTTGAAGGAGGTCAGAGACTCTGCCGTTCTGACATTCACCGGGAGGTCATTCCACCACCGTGGGACCAGGACAGACGGCAGTCGTGAGTGTGAAGTGCAGGTGTGGCGAGGGGGAGGCGCCAGACGGCACGAAGTGGCAGAACGGAGGGGTCTTGTTGGTGTATAGGTCTTGATAAGGGATTGAATATACACAGGGGCTGATCCTTTAACTGCCTGGTATGCGAGCACCAAAGTTTTAAATTTGATGCGAGCCATAACAGGCAGCCAGTGGAGGTTGCTGAGCAGGGGGGTGACATGTGAATGTCTGGGAACATTGAATACCAGACGGGCTGCAGCATTCTGGATGAGTTGTAGGGGTCTGATGGCAGATGCTGGAAGGCCAGCCAGCAGAGAATTGCAATAGTCCAGGCGGGACAGGACCATTGCTTGAACAAGGAGCTGAGTGGAGTAGGTGGTGAGAAAGGGTCGGATTCTCCGGATGTTGTA
>NC_083766.1:712165-754665 GCF_963514075.1 Conger conger | reverse complement strand
AGTGTACTGACCCCCCTCCCCTCAGAGAGCACACAGCTGGCTGGTGAGTGAGTGTACTGACCCCCCTCCCCTCAGAGAGCACACAGCTGGCTGGTGAGTGAGTGTACTGACCCCCCTCCCCTCAGAGAGCACACAGCTGGCTGGTGAGTGAGTGTACTGACCCCCCCTCCCCTCAGAGAGCACACAGCTGGCTGGTGAGTGAGTGTACTGACCCCCCTCCCCTCAGAGAGCACACAGCTGGCTGGTGAGTGAGTGTACTGACCCCCCTGCCCTCAGAGAGCACACAGCTGGCTGGTGAGTGTACTGACCCCCCTCCCCTCAGAGAGCACACAGCTGGCTGGTGAGTGAGTGTACTGACCCCCCTGCCCTCAGAGAGCACTCAGCTGGCTGATCCGCGGGAGCAGTGGCAGAGGGAGCAGGAGCGCATGCTGCAGCAGTATGTGGGCGTGGCGCGCGACGCTCTCTCCGCCCAGCAGGAGCTGTACCAGGTCAAGGAGCAGCGCCTCCTCCTGGCCCAGCAGGAGTACTGCACCCTCAACCACGCCTGGAGAGACAAGGATAAGAGCGCCTCTCAGACCAGCCGTAAGGGGGGGGGGAGGGCATCACACTACAGTACAGTACAGGACACTATAGTGACGGACAGTGAAGTGTAAACCATAAGCAGGGACATGTGCGCTGCAGGGTATGGTTCCAATGCACAGATAAAAACTTGAACCCTTGTATATAAACTGACCAAGAAGTAGCACTACCATAGTTTTGGCAACTAGAACATTAAGTCAGTAAAGTACATATGCAAGTGCGATCATTAAAGCATATAGCATGCATGGCTAATTTGGCGGGGGGGGGGGGCTGAGCAAATGAACTCTATCTCATATTTTCATGCAATGCCAAAATGGCATCTCAGTGCCATAGACTACAGTAGCCTATTCGACTGAATGCACCCTGATTTCCATAGTAACATTGTAGCTTGTTGATTGGTTGGTTTTTAATTCATCATCATGATAAAGCTCTTTATCAACCTTTACCTTCATGTTCAACTCCGCATTACTGAGTTTACACTCACTAAGACATGACTTTATCAATGTTTACACTCGCTTAGACATGACTTTATCAATGTTTACACTCGCTAAGACATGACTTTATCAATGTTTACTTCACTTACTATGCATTACTGAGTTTACACTCGCTAAGACATGACTTTATCAATGTTTACACTCGCTAAGACATGACTTTATCAATGTTTACACTCGCTAAGACATGACTTTATCAATGTTTACTTCACTTACTACGCATTACTGAGTTTACACTTAATAAGACATGACTTTATCAATGTTTACACTCGTTAAGACATGACTTTATCAATGTTTACACTCGTTAAGACATGACTTTATCAATGTTTACACTCGTTAAGACATGACTTTTAACAATGTGTACTTCACTTACTACACATTACTGAGTTTACACTCGCTAAGACAAGTCTTTATCAATGTTTACTACGCATTACTGAGTTTACACTTAATACGACATGACTTTATTAATGTTTACTTCACTTACTATACATTACTGAGTTTACACTCGCTAAGACATGTCTTTATCAATGTTTACGACGCATTACTGAGTTTACACTCACTAAGACATGACTTTATCAATGTTTTCTTCACTTACTACACATTACTGAGTTTACACTCGCTAAGACATGTCTTTATCAATGCTTACACTCGCTAAGACATGACTTTATTAATGTTTACACTCGCTAAGACATGACTTTATCAATGTTTACACTCGTTAAGACATGACTTTATCAATGTTTACACTCGCGAAGACATGACTTTATTAATGTTTACTTCACTTACTATGCATTACTGAGTTTACACTTAATAAGACATGACTTTATCAATGTTTACACTCGCGAAGACATGACTTTATTAATGTTTACTTCACTTACTATGCATTACTGAGTTTACACTTAATAAGACATGACTTTATCAATGTTTACTACACATTACTGAGCTTACACTCACTAAGACATGACTTTATCAATGTTTACTTCACTTACTGCAAAGACATGACTATCAATGTTTACACTCGCAAAGACATGACTTTACCAATGTTTACACTTAATAAGACATTAGAAAACCACATTCAGTGAAGAGGTAGTTTGACACTGGCTAGTGTTAACTAATGACGTAGTAAAGACTTTACACACAAACCTACGTACAAACTTCCGTAAGCAGCTAGAGCACAGTTTCAGCACCTCTGTTACACACGGAGCAGATCCCTGACGTCTCGACATGAGCGTATATTTATCTATCACAAGCTGTGCTAAGCTGTGTGAACTTACATTGATCAGAAATAGCACATATGCAAGAAAGGTTGCCTCTATAAACAGACTCATGAGAATTATTATTTATAGAAAGATGAATATGTGTTATTATTTACAGGAAGATAAATATGCGTTATGATGTTTTCCAGTGAACTCTCGATCGTCCTCCAGTAGTAAATATGACCCAGACATCCTGAAAGCGGAGATTGTGACGGCGAAAAGCCGGGTAAGAACAAGCCTTTTCCTGCACGCCCTGCTCTCATGCCCTCCCCTCACGCCCTCACGCCCTGCCCTCACGCCCTGCCCTCACGCCCTCACGCCCTGCCCTCACGCCCTGCCCTCACACCCTGCTCTCATGCCCTCACGCCCTCACGCCCTGCCCTCACGCCCTGCCCTCACACCCTGCTCTCATGCCCTCACGCCCTGCCCTCACGCCCTCACGCCCTGCCCTCACGCCCTGCTCTCACGCCCTCACACCCTGCCTCTCATTTTGTGGCTGTGATGGTGAAGTGCTGCCAGCAGCAGATTCTGGAGGGATTCTGTGTTCTGTGTGTTTGGGGAAGATGACATGACTGGTGGGAATGTTGTTTGTTTGATTTGAGAAATAAAGGTATGTTTTTGACTCCCTCCCTCCATCCCTCTCTCTCTCTCTCTCTCCCTCCCTCCCTCCCTCCCTCCCTCTCCCTCTCCCTCTCCCTCCCTCCCTCCCTCCCTCTCTCTCTCTCCCTCCCTCCCTCCCTCCCTCTCTCTCCCAGGTGAGGAGGCTGAAGAGGGATCTGGCGTATATGAAGCAGGAGCTTCAGTACAAGGAGCAGGGCTTCAACACACTGAGAGAGTGAGTGCTGCTGTCCTCACACAACCTGTCTCTCTCTCTCCTTCTCTCTCCATCTCTCTCCCCTTCTCTCTCTCCCTCTCCCTTCCTCTCTCTCTCCCTCCCTCCCTCTCCCTCTCTCTCTCCCTCTCCCTTCCTCTCTCTCCCTCTCCCTTCCTCTCTCTCCCTCTCCCTTCCTCTCTCTCTCCCTCTCTCCCTTCCTTCCTCCCTCTCTCCCTCTCCCTTCCTCTCTCTCTCTCTCTCTCTCTCTCCCCTGTAGAATGTGGTCAGACCTGTTGTACCGCTACACGGGTGACTTGTTGATGACTCACTCAGCCGGCTCAGCTTGTGAAGGATCCGTGTTTTGCCCTCATTGTGTCACCTCTCTCTCTCTCTCTCACTCTCAGCTTTATGACACCTCTCTCTCACTCTCTCAGCTTTATGTCACCTCTCTCTCTCTCAGCTTTATGTCACCTCTCTCACTCTCTCTCTCACTCTCTCATGTCTCTCATTCCCTCACCCTTATGTTTTACACAGATCATTTCAATCATGTCAATTATTCACCCATACTGATGTAATGCCCCCCTCTCCCCCCAGGATCGAGGCGAAGGTGTCGGGGGCAGCGGGAGGTTGGGGGTGGGGTCAGGACCAGGTGCAGGGCGTCCTGAGTGAGGTCAGGGCGATACGAAATGCCATCAGCTCCGGGGAGAGGGAGAAACAGGAGCTCCTGCAGGTCAGTCCCCAACACACACACACACTCACATACACAAACATTTACACACACACACACACACATTTACACACACACACACACACACACACACATTTACACACACATTCATGACAGCTGAAAGCACTTAATGGCGATCCATATTTTCAGTAGACTGTCCTTTTTGAAAAAGATGAGGCAGGGCTCATATTTTTTCCAGGGACACATGAGCTCCAAAGTTGAGCTCAAGGCTGAGCTGTAGGCCCCAGTGAGGCAGGCAGGCTGAGCTGTAGGCCCCAGTGAGGCAGGCAGGTAGGCTGAGCTGTAGGCCCCAGTGAGGCAGGCAGGCTGAGCTGTAGGCCCCAGTGAGGCAGGCATGCTGAGCTGTAGGTCCCAGTGAGGCAGGCAGGCAGGCTGAGCTGTAGGCCCCAGTGAGGCAGGCAGGCAGGCTGAGCTGTAGGCCCCAGTGAGGCAGGCAGGCAGGCTGAGCTGTAGGCCCCAGTGAGGCAGGCAGGCAAGCTGAGCTGTAGGCCCCAGTGAGGCAGGCATGCTGAGCTGTAGGCCCCAGTGAGGCAGGCATGCTGAGCTGTAGGCCCCAGTGAGGCAGGCAGGCAGGCTGAGCTGTAGGCCCCAGTGAGGCAGGCAGGCAGGCTGAGCTGTAGGTCCCAGTGCGGCAGGCAGGCAGGCTGAGCTGTAGGCCCCAGTGAGGCAGGCAGACTGAGCTGTAGGCCCCAGTGAGGCAGGCAGACTGAGCTGTAGGCCCCAGTGAGGCAGGCAGGCAGGCTGAGCTGTAGGCCCCAGTGAGGCAGGCAGGCTGAGCTGTAGGCCCCAGTGAGGCAGGCAGGCTGAGCTGTAGGCCCCAGTGAGGCAGGCAAGCTGAGCTGTAGGCCCCAGTGAGGCAGGTAGGCTGAGCTGTAGGCCCCAGTGAGGCAGGTAGGCTGAGCTGTAGGCCCCAGTGAGGCAGGCAGACTGAGCTGTAGGCCCCAGTGAGGCAGGCAGGCAGGCTGAGCTGTAGGCCCCAGTGAGGCAGGCAGGCTGAGCTGTAGGCCCCAGTGAGGCAGGCAGGCTGAGCTGTAGGCCCCAGTGAGGCAGGCAAGCTGAGCTGTAGGCCCCAGTGAGGCAGGCAGGCTGAGCTGTAGGCCCCAGTGAGGCAGGCAGGCTGAGCTGTAGGCCCCAGTGAGGCAGGCAAGCTGAGCTCTAGGCCCCAGTGAGGCAGGTAGGCTGAGCTGTAGGCCCCAGTGAGGCAGGCAGGCTGAGCTGTAGGCCCCAGTGAGGCAGGCATGCTGAGCTGTAGGCCCCAGTGAGGCAGGTAGGCAAGGTAGTCAGTGGACAGCTGGTGTTTAATGTGGCGAGACTGAGTGGAGGATCGGTGTGGAGCGGTGTTTAAGAACAAAGCGTCTCTTCTGTCCCGTGAGTGGGGTAATTATTCTGGGTTAATTATGTCGAGAGAACAGTGCCGTCCATTTTAGGAACTGTGCGACTTTGTGTCAATATGGTCTCGCCCAATCACGGGCAGCGATGCCTTACAGGCCGTGTTTTTAAATGCTTATCAGCAGTCATGTTAAAGACTGGCCTTCTGGGATGTTACATTTCACACATGGGGGTGATTCTCATCTGCCTATATCCAGCTGGATGCACAGCTAAATCTCAAATGCTTTAACATGGCAACAAAAACCCAAAACACACAGAAGAAAACAAGCAAATACTGTTAAAACGGATCGAAGAATAGTCAGAATGGCAAAGATTCAGCCATTCATCAGCTCCAGAAAGATCAAAGATCCATCCATCCATCATCACCCGCTTATCCGGAGTCGGGTCGCAGTGGCAGTAGGCAAAGCCGGGTATTCCCTCTCCCCAGCAACGCATTCTAGCTCCTCCTGGGGGATCCCGAGGCGTTCCCTGGCCAGGAGAGATATATAATCTCTCCAGCGGGCTCTGGGTCTCCCTCGGGGTCTCCGCCCAGTTGGACGAGCCCGGAAAACCTCCAAAGGGAGGCGCCCCCGGGAGGCATCGTGATCAGATGCCCCAACCACCTCAATTGGCTCCTTTCGGCGCGAAGGAGCAGCGGCTCTACTCCGAGCTCCCTCCGGATGTCCGAGCTCCTCACCCTATCTCTAAGGCTGAGCCCGGCCACCCTACGGAGGAAGCTCATTTCAGCCGCTTGTATACGCGATCTCGTTCTTTTGGTCACTACCCAAAGCTTGTGACCATAGGTGAGGTTTGGGACGTAGATCGACCAGTAAATCGAGAGCTTTGCCTTCCGGCTCAGCTCCCTCTTCACCACAACGGTCCGGTGCAACGCCCGCATTACTGCTGACGCTGCACCGATCCGCCTGTCGATCTCACGCTCCCTTCTACCCTCACTCGTGAACAAGACCCCAAGATACTTGGGGCAAAGACTCGTTCCCAACCCGGAGGGAGCAATCCACTGTTTTCCGGCAGAGAACCATGGCCTCGGACTTGACTCTCATCCCGGCCGCTCGGCTGCAAACCGCTCCAGGGCATGCTGAAGGTCACGGTCTGATGAAGCCAGCAGAACCACATCATCCGCAAAAAGCAGAGATGCGATTCTGAGGTTTATTGGTTTATTGGTTTATTGGGATCCCCATTAGCTGTTACCGAGGTAACAGCTACTCTTCCTGGGGTCCACCTTAAAAACATAAAAGTATACTCATGCTTTCACTTATAAGCATACATTAATACATTACAGTAATCATCTTACCCCCCCCCCCCCCCCCCACACCCCCAAAAACAAACACAAAACACCTTAACAGTATAACAGAACATTTCAAACACATTTAAATAAAACCATTTATCAATTTATTTTGCAGGCATGTACCCAAGAATAACCTCTTTAGTTTCTTTTTAAAACTTACTTGTTGCTTGAGTAATCAAGCATGGCAACCTATTCCAAAGGGAGATAGCTCTATACATACCCGTTTTTTTCCTTGCATTGTTTCTAGGTTGAGGCATTGTAACATGACCCATTCTCGCTTGTCTTGTTTCATGATCATGTCTGTCCTTAGAAATTATTTTTGAGTATAGGCAATAGGGTTGTTTTAAAACACAAATATTTCTGAACAAGACCAGGAGACTGCATGTAAATCTGTCTTCCACCTTCAGCCAGGAAAGATCTGCATGCATTTTATTGACACTTTCTCTCATTGAACAGCTGAGGGTGAGACGTGCTGCTCTATTCTGCACTAACTGGAGCTTGTGCAGCTCTTTGTTTGCTGCATTGGACCAGATTGCAGGACAGTAGTCAAGATGAGACAATACCAAGGCCTGTATGACCTGCAGAGTGGTGCTTGGAGTCAAGAAAGAGGAGCATCTTCTTAACATAGATATTCCTCTCCCCATTTTACCAACTATCATATCTATGTGTTTATGCCACGATAGATGCCCATCAAGAATAACCCCCAGAAGTTTAGCCTCAGTGACCTGTTCTATAGTGCCCTTGATGTTAATACATAATTTGCTATCTTGCCTTAATGCATGGCTTGAGCCAAAAACAATGGATTTAGTCTTAGGTATATTCAGAACTAGCTTGTTATTGGTTATCCAGTCAAAAATCTAATTAATTTCATTTTCTAAAAGAGCATTTAACTCATCCACACTGTTTGATGACATATGTACTGTGGAGTCATCGGCAAACATAACTAAATTGGCTTTAGTCAGAACAAGTGGCATATCATTGGTAAATATAGCGTAGAGCAATGGACCCAAGCAACTTCCATGGGGAACACCACACTGTACCATCTTTTTGTCAGAAAAACTTCCATTAAAGAAAACCATTTGTGTTCTATTACACAAGTAGCTCCTCATCCAGTTAAGCGTAGTAGTATTAAAACCATAAGTAGCCAGTTTCATCAAGAGCATCTCACGATCTATTAAATCAAAAGCAGCACTGAAATCAAGTAGAACAGCACCCACAATCATTTTCTTGTCTATATCACCCAACCACTGATCGGTCAACTGCATCAAAGCTGTGCTCGTGGAGTGATCCTTCTTGTAGGCATGCTGGAATTCACAATTAAGATTGTTACAAGAGAAATAATTTGAAACCTGATCGAAAACAACTCTTTCCATGAGCTTACTTAGCACAGGAAGAATGCTGATAGGGCGACTATTAGCACCTGTAAAAGTGTCCTTCTTGTTTTTGGGTAAAGGAATCACTTTAGCAGCTTTCCAGTTCTGGGGGAAAACACCGTCCTGTAAACTCAGATTAAAAATATGACAAATGGGTAGAGCAATAGGGACATTCTTAAGAGTTTCCCATCAAGGTGATCTAAACCTGAGGGTTTTTCACCATCCAAGCTACACAGAAGTTAATTTACCTTATTCACTTGGGATTGGCTGAAAATCAAATTTACAATCTCTATCTTTCATAAGAAAGTCATTGATTAGTTGTTTTGAGAGTTTGCTATTGGAAACTGTCATTTCATTTTTTAGTTTTTAAATTTTACTCATAAAATATTCATTAAAATAATTAGCAATATCTTGAGGTTTTGTAATAAAGGTACCGTCGGACTCTATGAAGGAGGGTGTATTATCACGAGATCTACCCATTATATCATTTAGAGTTTTCCACAATTTCTTCCCATCATGTTTAGTTTCATATATCCTATTCTGATAATACATACTTTTCTTCTTCCTATTCATTTTTGTTACTTGGTTTCTAAGTGCACCGTATGACTTCCAATCAGCTTTATTGCCAGACTTAATTGACACTATTTTCACTGTATTCCTCTGAGCCATTAAGGCTTTCAGTTCCTCATCAATCCAAGGTGCTTTTCTTGTTTTAACGGTGAATTTCCTAATGGGGGCATGTTTATCAGCCACCTCAATAAACATTTTTGGAAATAGATCAAGTGCTGTGTCCACATTGTTTATTGCACACACTTTTTCCCATTGTACCTTGTTTATGTCTCCAATGAAGTCGTTCTCACAAAAATGTTTTAAACCGGACCGGACACTCTCCTCAGCTCAGCTGCGCCTTGAGATCCTGTCCATGAATACCACAAACAGGACCGGTGACAAGGGGCAACCTTGGCAGAGTCCAACACCCACAGGAAACGTGCTTGACTTTGTGCCGAGAATGCGGACTCAGCTCTCACTTTGGTTATACAGGGACCTGATGGCTCGTAACAATGGCCCCGGTACCCCACACTCCCGCAGTACACCCCACAGGGTTCCCCGGGGGACACGGTCGAAAGCCTTCTCCAAGTCCACAAAGCACATGTGGACTGGATGGGCAAACTCCCATGACCCTGCCAGCAACCCAAGGTAAAGAGCTGGTCCACTGTTCCACGGCCAGGACGGAAGCCACATTGCTCCTCCTGAATCCGAGGTTCGACCGTCGGTCGGAGCCTCCTTTCCAGCACCCTAGAGTAAGCTTTCCCAGGGAGGCTGAGGAGTGTGATACCCCGGTAATTGGAGCACACCCTCCGGTCCCCCTTCTTGAAATACTGTCCCTGACTTCCACGCAACACTGAGGAGGCGTGTCAGCCAAGACAGCCCAACAATGTCCAGAGCCTTCAGCATCTCAGGGCGAATCTCATCTACACCCGGAGACTTGCCACTGAGGAGCTTTTTGACTACCTCAGCAACTTCCGCCAGGGATATAGGTGCAGATTCCCCCGAGTCTTCGGGCTCTGCCTCTTCCACAGAGGACGTGTTGTTCGGGTTCAGGAGCTCCTCGAAGTGCTCTTTCCACCGCCCGACAATATCCCCAGTCCGGGTCAGCAGTTCTCCTCCCCTGCTGAAAACAGCCTGAGACAAGCCCTGCTTTCCCTTTCTGAGTCGTCGGATGGTTTCCTCGAGGCCAACCGAAAGTCCTTCTCTGTAGCCTCCCCGAACTCGTCCCATACCCAAGTTTTTACTTCAGCGACTGCCGAAGCCGCAGCCCTTCTGGCCACCTGGTACCTGTCTGCTGCTTCAGGGGACCCCTGGGCCAGCCAAGCCCGAAAGGCTTCCTTCTTCAGCTTTACGGCCTCCCTCACCGCTGGTGTCCACCAGCGGGTTCTTGGGTTGCCGCCCCGACAGGCACCGATGACCTTCTGGCCACAGCTCCTGCTTGCCGCCTCTGCAATGGAGGCTTTGAACATGGCCCACTCGGACTCCATGTCCCTAGCTTCCCCCGGGATTCGTGAGAAGTTCCTCCGGAGGTGGGAGTTGAAGACCTCGCGAACAGGGGCCTCCGCCAGACGTTCCCAGTTCACCCTCACTACACGTTTGGGTTTACCGGGTCTGTCCGGCAGCCTCCCCGGCCACTTGATCCAACTCACCACCAGGTGGTGATCAGTTGACAGCTCTGCTCCTCTCTTCACCCGAGTGTCCAAGACATACGGCCGCAGGTCTGACGATACGACCACAAAGTCGATCATTGATCTTTGGCCTAAGGTGCTCTGGTACCAAGTACACTTATGAGCTACCCTATGCTCGAACATGGTGTTTGTTATCGACAATCCATGACCAGCACAGAAGTCCAATAACAAAACACCGCTTGGGTTCAGATCAGGCAGGCCATTCCTCCCAATCACCCCTCTCCAGGTTTCTCCGTCATTGCCCACGTGAGCGTTGAAGTCGCCCAGCAGAACTATGGAGTCTCCGGGTGGCACCCTTTCCAGGATGCCGCCCAGTGACTCCAAGAAGGCCGGATACTCTGAACTGCCGTTTGGTGCATAAGCACAAATGACAGTCAGAGCTTTCCCCCCAGCAACACGTAATCGCAGAGAGGTGACCCTCTCGTTCCCCGGGTGGAACTCCAACACAGTGGCGCTCAGCCGGTGGCTTGTGAGTATCCCCACACCCGCCCGGCGTCTCTCACCTTGAGCAACTCCAGAAAAGAACAGTCCTTTCCAGGAGTTTGGTTCCGGAACCAGTACTGTGCGTGGAGGTGAGCCCAACTATATCTAGTTGGTACCGCTCCGCCTCCCGCACTAGCTCCGGTTCCTTCCCCACCAGAGAGGTGACGTTCCACGTCCCCAGAACCAGTCTGCGATGCCGAGGATCAGCACGCCCGGATCCCCGCCTTTGCCTACTGCCCGTTGGGCAAAGCACCCGACTCCGATGCCGACCCCTGCAGGTGGTGAGCCCACAGGGCGGCGACCCCACGTGACCAGTTCGGGCTGTGCCCGGCCGGGCCCCATGGGATAAGGCCCGGCCACCAGACGCTCGCCGACGAGCTCCCCTCCCGGGTCTGGCTCCGGCAGGGGGCCCCAGTAAGATCAAAGATGATGTGCAATTACCTGTAAGTGCTGTTACAGTCAGAAGACCTTTGATCGAAGCTAAGCTATCAGCAAGAAGCCCCCGTAAAGCACCATTGTTGAAAAAAGAGCATGTGCAGAATCGGTTAAAATTTGCCAAGGAACACATCGATTGACCCAAAGAGAAATGGCGTAACATTCTGTGGACTGATGAGAGTGAAATTGTTCTTTTCGGGTCTAGTGGTCATCGACAGTACGTCAGACGACCCCCGGGTACTGAATTGAAGTCACAGTATGCTGTGAAGACAGTGAAGCATGGTGGCGCAAAAATCATGGTATGGGGATGTTTTTCATACTACGGTGTTGGTATCGTATACCAGGGATGAATCAGTTTGAATACATCAAAATACTTGAAGAGATTATGTTGCCGTATGCTGGAGAGGAAATGCCTCTGAAATGGGTGTTTCAACAAGACAACGACCCCAAACACAAGAGCAAGTGAGCAACATCTTGGTTCCACACAAAAAGGATTGAGGTAATGGAGTGGCCAGCTCACCTCAACCCCATTGAAAATGTTTCTGAAGCAAAACCCAAAAATTCACAGGAACTGTGGAAAATCGTCCTGGGCTGAAATACCTGTTTCTAGGTGCCAGATGTTGGTTAACTCGATGCAACGCAGTTATCCAAAAAAATGGTTATGCAACTAAATATTAGTTCAGTAATTTAAAGTGAAGTTAAATCTTGAACATTTTATTCAGTTTATACAGTAAGTGTTTGAGTTTGAAGAGAAAAATGTTGACACTGCCAGATTAATATTCCTTTTATTTGCTTCCTGTAAAATAATTTGATAAAACGCAGACTTGATAAAAATTTGTGAATGCTTTGATTTGGAATTGAATGTGTAATGTTTCCACTACATTTGAAATATGGAACTAAAAGCTATTAAAAAATCTTTATTCACATTTTTTATCGCACTGCTATTTATTTGAACACAACTGTAAGTGTGGCAGATGCAGCTTTGACCGGCTTCCGGCAGGTCTGACATATAGTCCTGTACCTCCTGAAATCCAGACTGCAGACGACTGTCTCTGCCACAGGACTCTCTCAGACAGGAATGTGCCAGTGCGATTATCTGTGTATCATTTCCCAGCCTTCTGCGAGCAGATGGGAAAAGGTCTTCCAGAACTCATGGCTTCTTGATTTTTGTACAATGTTGTCACTGGGAGACTGTGAATGTTTCAGGTGAAACTGGCGGTGAGAATTTGAGTGTGTACTTTCAGTTTAACTCAGGGAAGTACAGTGCAGTGTATTGCAGTGCACTGTATTCAGACTGCCTTGCAGGCCAGAGTTTGTATCGCTCCCATACTGGTTTATTTATCAGCCGTAAGGTTCTGCTGGAATGTGTTCAGGTGGCAGTAATCTCACAGCTGCTGGTGAATGGCTCTATTTAGTTTTACCATCTTTGTTTGGCTGACATTCAGGTTTCCTTTTTCTATTGCTGTCTTTATTTCTTCAGCAGAAGCGTGTGACTGAGAGAGCGTGGGTTTAAACCTGCTCGCTCTGCCGCAGGGCTGAGTTCATCTGCAGACCCGTAGCTGGGGCGATGTGCGCAGTCCTCCAGGGACGTTTCTCTGGAGGTCTAATAGAACGCCATAAACGCCACGCTTCTTTATATCTCACACCTCCTGCGCTGAGGGGGGAATCACACAGCCTCCCAGACGGCTGTAGCGGATGTCACCTCCTCTTAGCATGGAATTTAAAACGGACCGTAAATTCCCCCGAGAGGCACCCCGTGAGGAGGCAATACTGTCGACGCATCACATTCTGTCCTGCCACATGAGGGGTGTGCGTGTGTGTGTGTGCGCGTGCGTGTGCCTGTGTCTGCGCTGCCTGAGACCATGTCGTAAGGTGGGATACATGAAACACGGCATGTTCTCCTCTCCTCTCTGACGTGTGGAGCACGGAGCCGGGCTGACTGGAGCTCAGGAACTCTCTGGCAGCGGGTGCGTTAGCGAGAAAGGGACGGAGTGACCCAGAAATCTGTTTCTGTAGAAAATGACGAAGACCATTCCATCCCTTAGTTTCAGTCTGAGTTCTTGCTGAATATGCTTTTGGGATCTCCAGCACAAATTTTGCAGCACAACAGAATTTTGAGTTTACAAGCCTGGGAATCTGACGGTTTTTCAATTCAGGAAGAAGCAGCTGTAAATTCTTTGGAAAGATGTGGAGGAATTCTGTTTTACTGCACTTCTGACTGAATGTGGGTCTCGGGTAGAATATGCAGAGGGTACAGGCTTTGAAGCTCGCATAGTTTCATTTTCTTACCCACAACCCCATGCTGCACCAGGAATGGGCATTGAGTCTGTGCACAGTGTAATTCAGTCACTGCAGCAGGAACACCACAGTCAGTGCACACGGCCTGCAGCTCTGAATGGTGGAATAATGGTTCAGATTCAGTGGTCCTGTTGGCTGGTTAGATGCGGTTCTGCTGCAGACGTGACCGGACTCTCGTTGTCGTTGTCAGAAACTGGCGGTGCTGAAGGACGGCTTCCAGCTGGATTCTGGGTCGCAGTCGGACCTGTTTGCCAGCAGCTCCTCGCTGTCCAACTCCAACCTGTCCCTCCCGCGCCTGTACTCCGACGCAGAGTCCCAGACCGACCTACCTGCACAGGTGAGTGTGTTTCTGAGGGGGGGTTCAAAAGGTAAAAGTCCTCCCCAGTATTTTGTTCCAACACCTGGATCTGCTAATGTGCACATTTCTTCAGTCAGACTAACGAGTGGGAGAAACACTTTTACTTTCTGACCCCTGGACTCTGTGTGGCGTGCTCTTACCTGGGTGCACATCTGAAGAGCTGCTGCACTGAGTGCTCAGTTTTATTTCTGTTTGTTCTCTCTCCAGTTCACTGGAAACACCAACAACAAGCTGGCGGAGAAGGTGCGCTTGAGCCTGAAGTACGAGGAAGCCAAGCGCAGGTAAAGGACCTGATCAGTGTGTGTGCTCTCAGCTTTAACAGCCTTTTCCATCTTTCAGACGAGATGTTAAACCCAGGTCCTGACTCACTGTGGTCATTAAAGATCCCATGACCCTCTTCGCAACCTGGCTCTTTCAACCTGCCACCTAATCATCCTCTGATTCAATTGGCTAGATCATTTTCTCCCTCTCCACCAGATGATGTGTGATACATTGGTGGTGGTAGAGGCAAGTTTCCCCCTCATCAGTGTAAAAGCACTCTGAGTGTGCAAAAGTATAAGTATAAATGGAACTGTGTAGTACAGCAGTTACAGAGTTCAGCATCAGCTCATGGTCGTGGCATGCTCATGTGTGTCTGATGGCGCCCCCAGGATTGCGAACATGGAGGTGCAGATTGCGCGGCTGGACAGTGAGGCGTGGCCGGGGCTGCTGGACCCTGAGCGCGACCGCCTCATCCTCATCAGCGAGAAGGAGGAGCTTCTGAAGGAGCTGCAGTACCTGCGGCCCCGCCCCCGCCAGCCCAGCCATGCCCACCAGCCCAGCCACGCCCACCACATCGAGAGCGAGAAGAAACGGCTGGAGCAGGACCTGCAGGAGGCCCGAGACAGCCAGAGCAAAGCGCTTACTGAGAGGTGAACACTATATACTATACGCACTCTATACACTATACACTGTATACACCTGCAGTAGTCAGAGAGCCAGAGCAAAGTGCTTACTGAGAGGTGAACACTATATACTATACACACACTATACACTATATGCACCTGCAGCAGTCAGAGAGCCAGAGCAAAGCGCTTACTGAGAGGTGAACACTATACACACTCTATACACTATATACACCTGCAGTAGTCAGAGAGCCAGAGCAAAGTGCTCACTGAGAGGTGCATACTATACACTATGCACACGCTATACGCTATACACTATACACACTCTACACACTATGCACCATATACACACCTACAGCAGCCAGAGAGCCAGTGCAAAGCGCTTACAGAGAGGTACATACTATACACCGTACACTATACACTATACAGAACAGCAGTTAGTGCCTGAGGTCCCCTAGTCACTGAGCAGGGTGGAACAGAGCCAAAGACAGGGCCAAACCGGATTGAGCAGGGCTCATATCCACCGCTGAGATCGTCTCACCGCTGCTCCCTCCCCCTGTAGCCTGGGTGCTGCTGTAGGCGGTGCGGCCCGGTGCGGCCCGGTGGGTCCTCCCCTCCTCCTGCTCCTTTCTGTTTCTCCCTTCATCAATCCCAGAATGTCGGGAATGTACTCCGTTTTATCTGACATTACTAGTTTCGTACAGTATTGGTGCGGAGTGCTTCAGTGTGTTGAGATCTGTTTACCCACTGCTTTATTTGTCCTGCATACAGTGAGCAGATACTCTTACTGAGAGAAACTTACAAGTGTAATGAGGCGTGATGCGTAAAAACATAATCCCAGGAGAAGCCAAAGAACATTCATTATTCACAGAACTACAGTAACCAGGCAACAAGCCCGTAAAAGCTTAAACAGTGCAGACACTGTATAAAACGGACTCTTCGTATCTTAAACACGCTGGGGATGGTAAAACTAGAATCGCTGTAGGAGCCATTGAGGGTACTTTTGCATGCACCCACATTTATATCTTATTTTATGTTTAATGAATTCCTATCAATAACCTCCTTTGTTTCTGGTTTAATGTGAGAAACGGCATGACAGTGTGTGTGTCCGTGACACATCTATATCTACGTGTGTCTGTAACATAGGACGTCACTGACTGATTTCTATTCTGCAAATATGCTAGAATCTTTTGTTTATTCATTATTCAGTTTAGCAAGTTATTGCTTTTGTTCTTTAAAAAACTTTTCTTGTCTCAAGACCCTCTTTTGAAAATTTGCCCCAGTACTGAGTCTCTCTCTGTTGCCAGACTACGGCTGCACTGCAAGAGAAACAAACTGGTACGAGAGCTGGAGGAAACGGTCCGCCTGGCGTCCTCTCTACACACACAGCTAAAGAGGTACTCACCCCATCACTCTCTACACACACAGCTAAAGAGGTACTCACCCCATCACTCTACACAGACAGCTGAAGAGGTAGCACTAGCACTAGCATCTGTGCACTAACGCGGGTATCCCCATGCTGACACTAGCATCTGTGCGCTAACGCTAGCATCCCAACGCTGATACTAGCATCTGTGCGCTAACGCTAGTATCCCCGCCATAACACTAGCATCTGTGCGCTAACTCTAGCATCCCCACGCTGACACTAACATCTGTGCGCTAACGCTAGTATCCCCGCCATAACACTAGCATCTGTGCGCTAACGCTAGTATCCCCGCCATAACACTAGCATCTGTGTGCTAACGCTAGTATCCCCATGCTAAGGCTAACCCTGCCCCGGTGTCTCCCCAGCCTGTCGGCCAGCACGCTGTCCTGCTCCTCGGGCAGCAGCCGGGGCTCCCTCACCTCCAGCCGGGGCTCTCTGGCCACCTCCAGCCTGGGCTCCTCGTCCCAGAGCCTGGACCTGTACGCAGAGCAGCCAGAGCTGGGGGACCCGGACCTGCTGAGCCGGCTGGAGTCGCTGCTGCAAGAGGGGCCGCCTGGGTACCGGCCCCCCCGCTCTATCCCCACCATCCACGAGCACGAGGTGACCGAGCCTGGGGCCCCCCCGCCCCCCCCAGGGCTGCAGCCCCCCCAGCCCGCCGACACGCCTCGCTCCGGGGGCTCCCTCTCACCCCGATCCTCCCTCTCCTCCCTCTCCCCCCCCCGCTCCCCCCGGGGCCCCCATGCCAGCTTCCTGTGCGGCCCCCTGGGGGGGGCCGGCGTGGCATGTTCCAGCTCTGAGACCGAAGGCAAGACGGAGGGAACCACTGCACCGAGAGGTACAGCGCCCTCCTGTCCCAAAACCTGTCCCACACCCCTCTCTGTCCCACACCCCTCTCTGTGCCACACCTCTCTCTGTCCCACACCCTACACCCCTCTCTGTGCTACACACCTCTCTGTCCCACACCCCTCTCTGTGCCACACCTCTCTCTGTCCCACACCCTACACCCCTCTCTGTGCTACACACCTCTCTGTCCCTCACCCCTCTCTGTGCCACACCTCTCTCTGTCCCACACCCCACACCCCTCTCTGTGCTACACACCTCTCTGTCCCTCACCCCTCTCTGTGCCACACACCTCTCTGTCCCACACCCCTCTCTGTGCCACACACCTCTCTGTCCCACACCCCACACACCTCTCTGTGCCACACACCTCTCTGTCCCACACCCCACACACCTCTCTGTCCCACACCCCTCTCTGTGCCACACCCCTCTCTGTGCCACACCCCTCTCTGTGCCACACCCCTCTCTGTGCCACACACCTCTCTGTCCCACACACCTCTCTGTCCCACACCTCTCTGTGCCACACACCTCTCTGTCCCACACCTCTCTGTGCCACACACCTCTCTGTCCCACACCTCTCTCTGTCCCACACACCTCTCTGTCCCACACCTCTCTCTGTGCCACACACCTCTCTGTCCCACACCCCACACACCTCTCTGTCCCACACACCTCTCTGTCCCACACCCCACACCCGTCTCTGTCCCACACACCTCTCTGTCCCACACCCCACACACCTCTCTGTCCCACACCCCTCTCTGTCCCACACACCTCTCTGTCCCACACCCCACACACCTCTCTGTCCCACACCCCTCTCTGTGCCACACCCCTCTCTGTGCCACACCCCTCTCTGTGCCACACACCTCTCTGTCCCACACACCTCTCTGTCCCACACCCCACACCCCTCTCTGTCCCACACCCCTCTCTGTCCCACACACCGCTCTGTCCCACACACCTCTGTGCCACACACCGCTTTTGCCACACACCGCTCTGTCCCACACACCTCTCTTTCCCACACCTCTCTGTCCCACACACCTCTCTGTGCCACACCCCTCTCTGTGCCACACACCTCTCTGTCCCACACACCTCTCTGTCCCACACACCTCTCTGTGCCACACACCTCTCTGTCCCACACCCCTCTCTGTGCCACACACCCCTCTCTGTGCCACACACCTCTCTGTCCCACACCTCTCTGTCCCACACACCTCTCTGTGCCACACCCCTCTCTGTGCCACACACCTCTCTCTGTCCCACACCCCTCTCTATCCCACACACCTTCCTTTCCCAACTGAGCTCTCTGGACCTTCTTTCTTACTGCTTCTGCTTCCTTTGTGGTTTTATGATCAGGACATCTAGTTGCCCAGTTGCTAAGGTGAATGATTGGAACCTGGAAGGTTGGTGGTTCAAGCCTTGTTGTAGCCACAATAAGATCTGTGCAGCTGTTGGGCCCTTGAGCAAGGCCCTTACCCCCACATTGCTCCATGGGGGATTGGCCCCTGCTAGTCTAATCAACTGTAGACTTTAGATAACAGCATCAGCTAAATAACTGTAACTAACTTACTGTAGCATTGTACTTGTAGAGATGCATATGAGCTATAGCTTCAGGAGGCCACCATTGACCCCTTGCTGCTCATGGGCATTCCTCCTGAAGTTGCAGGTGCAGTGTGAGCAGGGAGAGTGAAGGCTTACAGAGCTCTGCTACCTACACATGTAACCTGGCACCTGTCCCGCGGGAGAGGGGGGGCACTCTGCTGTGTACACCTGCTCAGATCTGGCAATCCGATACCCTAACCCACGGCCAGGGTGGTGGGGGCGTTCTGACTGGCTGTTCTGTTCTTCTGCTCTCCCTTCCCCCCCTCACAGATTCTGTTGTGCGATCGAGGGGGGCGGGGCCTGCAGGAAAGAAGGTGGGCGTGACGTCTGCGGTGTCGGACGAATCCGTGGCGGGGGACAGTGGCGTTTACGAGCCAGAGGAGACCAGGTAAGGGAGTGGGCCGGTCTGGAGGAGATCAGTAGATCCTAATATGGGCAGCAGTGTAGTGTCATGGTTAAGGAACAGATTCTGTTAAAGCTTATTTAGGCTGCTTGTTATACCTTGTTAAAGCACTGTGTGGCTTAGGCTGGTGTGTGTGTGTCCTGTAGGCCGCTCCCTCCCACAGAGCCTCTGCTGCCCCCTCAACAGAGCGGACCTCTGGGTGAACAGAGCGGATCTCTGGGTGAACAGAGTGGATCTCTGGGTGAACAGAGTGGATCTCTGGGTGAACAGAGCGGATCTCTGGGTGAACAGAGCGGATCTCTGGGTGAACAGAGTGGATCTCTGGGTGAAAAGAGCGGATCTCTGGGTGAAAAGAGCGGATCTCTGGGTGAAAAGAGCGGATCTCTGGGTGAACAGAGCGGGTCTGCTCAGGTGGGGTTAGGGCTGAAGTATGATCTGAAGGAGAGGAGATTCACCGTGTTCGTCCTGCAGCTCTGCAACTGCACAGCCCTGCCCCTCCCCCCTGGACACAGCCTGTATGTACCACTATGTGTGTGTGTGTGTGTGTGTGTGTGTGTGTGTGTGTGTGTGTGTGTGTGTTTGTGTGTGTGTGTGTGTGTGTGCGTCTTGTGTGTGTGCAGGTGTGTGTGTGTGTGTCTGTGTGTGTGTCTGTCTGTTTGTGTGTGTGCAGGTGTCTGTCTGTGTGTGTGTATGTGTCTGTGTGTGTGTCTGTCTGTGTGTGTGTGTGTGTGTGCGTGCAGGTGTCTGTGTGTGTGTGTGTGTGTCTGTCTGTGTGTGTGTGTGTGCGTCTTGTGTGTGTGCAGGTGTGTGTGTGTGTCTGTGTGTGTGTCTGTCTGTTTGTGTGTGTGCAGGTGTCTGTGTGTGTGTCTGTCTGTGTGTGTGTGTGTGTGTGTGTGCGTGCAGGTGTCTGTGTGTGTGTGTGTGTGTGTGTGCAATTTGAGCATGCTCATACTCATATTTTAACAACATTCTGTTAAATTAACGGCAAACAATGTGATGCAAGTGGTGGACTGTGTGTTTCTGATTGGTCAGATCTGTTCTCCCGCCACTCTGCAGGTACGTGCGATTGGCCCTGCTGCCCTGCTGGGAGACGGCCCAGTGTCTGTTCCGCACCCGCCCCGCCCCCCCGCACGACCTGCTGCAGCTCAGTGAGGTGTTTGGGGTACAGGTGGCCCACAATGCACTGCGGCAGAAGACGCTGCGCGTGGATGTCTGCTTCTGCAGCCAGTCTGGCAGGGAGGAGTGCCTGGTGAGTGCTAACCGCCACACTATAGCGCTCCCTGTATGAAAAAACATACCCCTGACCCAGTATAGCACCCCCTGCAGGGAGTTACTGAGTTCAGCTTCAGCTTTGTCAGGTGAAGATCCCATGAATGGAAGTGTCAGTTGGCATTGTGTGTGTGTTTTGTTTGGGCAGGCTGGTAAATGCGTGTGTGTGTGTTTGGGCAGGCCGGAGCCCAGATCAGCCTGGCTGAGATCAGCGTGTCGGATCAGCGGAGCACTAAGTGGTACAACCTGCTGAACCGAGCGTACCTCCCTGACCTCAGCCTGGAGCTAGAGCCACAGACCTCCACCGCAGATGCCAGCGTAAGCAGGGTTTAAACATAACACACAACACATAACACAACATAACACACAACACATAACATTTGTTGTTAGCAACCAAAACCTTTTGTCTTTTTAGCGTGTATGGATACTATAATTAACCTGCTGGACACAAATTAACCTGGCACAAACCCATACAATTTGCTTTTTAACGGCGCTTGGTCATTCGAACGATATAAATGATTTGATTACGGCCAACGGCACCGAAAATTTCTGTCGCACCGTCCATTAATGGCAAAAGTCTCCCCATAGAATCGATTTATATCTTTAAAAGTTATACATTTTCTGAATCCTCATGAATTTCTCTTGGCTGCTATCGGTGATTCCGCGTGGTCTGAGAACAGTCATTTTATTACATTAAAATTCCACGTAAGCACACGTATTGTCTACAACTGATATTTCAATCAAGTTCAGCTGATATTCATATTGATTTCCGGAAATACATTTTTCGGTTGTCCTGTCGCCCACCAGGAGAACAAAAATGTAAACTGCCGGTCTCCCGTATCGTTTGTTTAAGATGCCGTTTTCAATCGCCATAGAAACGGTTTGGTTTCAACAAATGAATACGATGTGGTCTAGTCATAGTTTCCCCATACGTAGGCTACGTTAAGGGCGACAGACAGTGTCGCTAACTTTGATGTTAACATTAGGTAAATTAACATTAACTAAGACGGACACTCCATGGTTAACATCAGCTAAACTCTAGTTGAATCCTCATGAATTTCTCTTGGTTGCTATCGGTGATTCCGCGTGGTCTGAGAGTTAATTTGCTATGTAAATTACATTAAAAGGATACAACACGGTTATTTGCTACCTAAACTTAGGCCCACGCTCGAAAGCGTTGAAGTCGGACATGTCTATTGTCAAAATCCATTTAAACTATTCAAAAGTAACTGGGGACTTAGAACTTATAAGGCGTTACATACCGAGTATCCAGTGAAAATATTGACCTGGCCATCTTCCTGAATTTTGACAGTTCGAACTGCCACCAACTGTCACATCAGCGCGTGAAGTCAACCAGTCATTGACTGTTACGTTGCCATTGTTACGCCTCCGTTTTAGAAACCCGTATATGTAAACAACAGAATGTTCAGTTAAATCTGCCTGTTTTCCGGTGCCGTCGGGGTCCAGCATTTAACATTGACCGAATGCTGGTAAATGGGCGCTTAAAAGCCACAAAAACAGTCATTTTATTACATTAAAATTCCACGTAAGCACAAGTATTGTCTACAACTGATATTTCAATCAAGTTCAGCTGATATTCATATTGATTTCCGGAAATACATTTTTCGGTTGCCTGTCGCCAACCAGGAGAACAAAAATGTAAACTGCCGGTCTCCCGTATCGTTTGTTTAAGATGCCGTTTTCAATCGCCATAGAAACGGTTTGGTTTCAACAAATGAATACGATGTGGTCTAGTCATAATTTCCCCAAACGTAGGCTACGTTAAGGACGACAGACAGTGTCGCTAACTTTGATGTTAACATTAGGTAAATTAACATTAACTAAGACGGACACTCCATGGTTAACATCAGCTAAACTCTAGTTAGTGACAGGGAGTTAAGTTGTAGCAGAGTAAGTGGATGTGTATAGTTACATATGTTTCTTTCAAACATTTTAAAACCGCGTTATTTTAATGATTCATCCAGACTGTGCAGATAGTGATCGCTAAACATATCCATCCATTATCTTAACCCACTTATCCTGAACAGGGTCGCAGGGGGGCTGGAGCCTATCCCAGCATACATTGGGCAAAAGGCAGGAATACACCCTGGACAGGTCGCCAGTCCATCACAGGGCACACACACCATTCACTCACACACTCATACCCACGGGCAATTTAGACTCTCCAATCAGCCTAACCTGCATGTCTTTGGACTGTGGGAGGAAACCGGAGTACCCGGAGGAAACCCACGCAGACACGGGGAGAACATGCAAACTCCTCACAGAGAGGCCCCGGCCGACGGGGATTCAAACCCAGGACCTCCTTGCTGTGAGGCGGCAGTGCTACCCACTGCACCATCCGTGCCGCCTCGCTAAACATATTGCTAATTGATATTAACTAAATTCCAATTAGTTAGCCAGAGTCTAGCTATATTCTGCGGATGTGCACATGTATAACAGTCATACTCTTTTCTCAAAATAATAAAATAGAAATTTAAAATAAGCGCATTATTATTTGTTTGGTGAGTAGCCTTGGTATAAGTGCAATAAACCACTCCAGTTCTAAGGAAATTAACCACTTCAGGGTGGTTTTTGGTCGTGAAGGTGTTTCTTTCACGCTAGCGTCAATGCAGATCTATTTCCGGTCACGGATTTTGGGACGGCTACGGTGACCGGAATTAGATGACTTATGGATGCGACTGGGACAGGGTCAATACAGATCTATTTCCGGTCACCTTAGTTGCTAAGTAATTTGGGACGGCTAAAGTGACCAGAAAAATCTCAATATTAATCAGTGTCTATGGAAATTGTTAACTGAAATCATTTAAAGTATAGTGTCACTATCAATTGTAAAAAACAATTTAATTTCAAAAACACAATAAAAAGGTTAATGCTCACTAAAGTGTACCTACTGCTTAGTTTGCCTAGAAGCTAAATAGTATCTCGCACCGTATCAAGCCTGGTCTTGAAAACCCCCTGTGTTTCTGCCTCCACTACATGTCCTGGCAAGCTATTCCACATGCAGCCAGGGGCAGGTTTATTAATGATCTGAGGATGGGGAGGATGAGGAGGAGGAAGGTTATTTTGGTGATGGCCTTGTGGGCCTCTCTGTGTTTCAGAGCCCTCTCCCTGCAGCTGAGCCCATCGCCATGGCAACGGGCGCGGAGGGTGTGGAGGGAGCTGGGGAGCAGGATTGGTGAGGAGACCTCGCTCTGCGCCTCTAATCAGCATCCTGCATCAGTGCACCTCCACCCAATGCGATATACCCCCCGCCCCAGCCCTGCTCCCCACAAGCCTATTAACCCCCCACCCCAGCCCTGCTCCCCACAACCCAATATACCCCCCGCCCCAGCCCTGCTCCCCACAAGCCTATTAACCCCCCACCCCAGCCCTGCTCCCCACAACCCAATATACCCCCCACCCCAGCCCTGCTCCCCACAACCCTATTAACCTCCCACCCCAGCCCTGCTCCCCACAACCCAATATACCCCCCACCCCAGCCCCCATCCATCCATCCATCCATCCATCCATCCATTCATCCATCCATCCATCCATTCATCCATCCATCCATCCATCCATTATCTTAACCCGCTTATCCTGAACAGGGTCACAGGGGGGCTGGAGCCTATCCCAGCATACATTGGGCGAAAGGCAGGAATATACCCTGGATAGGTCGCCAGTCCATCGCAGGGCACACACACCATTCACTCACACACTCATACCTACGGGCAATTTAGACTCCAATCAGCCTAACGTGCATGTCTTTGGACTGTGGGAGGAAACCGGAGTACCCGGAGGAAACCCACGCAAACACGGGGAGAACATGCAAACTCCGCACAGAGAGGCCCCGGCCGACGGGGATTCGAACCCACGACCTCCTTGCTGTGAGGCGGCAGTGCTACCCACTGCGCCATCCGTGCCGCCTCCACCCCAGCCCTATATACCCCCCACCCCAGCCCTGCTCCCCACAACCCTGTATACCCCCCACCCCAGCCCCCCCCAACCCTATATACCCCCCACCCCAGCCCTGCTCCCCCCAGCCCTATATACCCCCCACCCCAGCCCCCCCCCAGCCCTATATACCCCCCACCCCACTCGCCCGCTCTCCGCTCCCTCTCTCTCTCTCTGCAGCTGTGTGTCTCTAATCGCCCTCAGGCTCGAGGGTCCTGACGGCGACGTGTTTGAGGACAGTGATGCCGAGGGAGAGGAACTTCTGGAGGAGGAGGAGGAGGAGGCCTATCCAGATGGCCAATGGGAAGCAGAGGAGGAGGTGGCCAATCAGACACCCGCAGGAATTATGAGAGAGAGGGTAAAGGCCACTTTTCTGCAAATACATCCTGGTTACTCAATTATCACTGGTGCACTTGTATGATGTGTTGATGGAGTGAGTGGGTATTTTGTTTAAACTTATTTTGCTTATTACTTGAGCACTTTTATGATGGTATTTTTGATGTAGTTCTTGGGCTTGTTATGACAGGTGAATAAGCAGACCAGTATGGAGGATTTCTCGGGGCCGGTATCTGTGGTTCGACCCAAAGAGCGGAGGGCAGCCCCCCCCCAGCAGAACCCGTTTGTGAGGGGGAACACCATCATCCGCTCCAAGACCTTCTCCCCCGGACCTCAGAGCCAGTACATCTGCAGGGTGAGGACACACACACGTGAACACGCACACATGTAAACACACATACACAGGCAAAATGCACCCAAGCACATACGGAAATACGCATACACAGGCAAAACGCTCTGAAACACAGGAAAAACGCACTGAAACATGCCCAGAACAAAACACAGGCAAAAAACACTGAAACACAGGCAAAACGCACTGAAACATGCCCAGAACAAAACACAGGCAAAAAACACTGAAACACAGACAAAACGCTCTGAAACACAGGCAAAACATACTGAAACATGCCCAGAACAAGACACAGGCAAAAAACACTGAAACACAGGCAAAACGCTCTGAAACACAGGCAAAACGCTCTGAAACACAGGCAAAACATACTGAAACATGCCCAGAACAAGACACAGGCAAAAAAACACTGAAACACAGGCAAAACGCTCTGAAACACAGGCAAAACATACTGAAACATGCCCAGAACAAGACACAGGCAAAAAACACCGAAACACTCACAAAACGCACTGAGAGACAGGCAAAACGCTCTGAAACACAGGCAAAACACTGAGAAACAGGCAAATCGCTCTGAAACACAGGCAAAACACACTGAAACATAGGCAAAACACTGAGACACAAGTATATTCATTCCCAGTGGAAGTTATGATGTTGAAACCCCCCCCCCCCACACCATTGGCTGTGGTAATTAGAACCAATTTTCAACCAATGAGCTTGCATTCTTGTACAGCTCTACAATGTTTTGGTAAATGGTTGGAATTTATATAGCACTGTACAATTGATGCTTCTCATTCACCCATTCATACACATGTATGTTACAATACATGTTTTGGTACAGAGTGTTGGTCCGTCAACATTTATTTTGAAACCTAATTCAAGGACTAGAAACGCAGGCAGAGGGTGAGTCAACCTGTCAGTGAGCCTTTTTCAATGATAGGAAGGGATTTACAATGGTCTTGTAACAATGTTTTAATGTTAAATCGTAACTCTTGTACCGTCAATATTCTCTGTTTCCAGATTAACCGCAGTGATAGCGACAGTTCCACGCTCTCAAAGAAGTCTCCGTTCGTCAGGAACTCGTCTGAGAGACGCAGCATGAGGATGAAGAGGGTAATGACACACGCACGCACACACACGCACGCACACACACACACGCACGCACACACACGCACGCACGCACACACACACACGCACGCACACACACACTCACACACACTCACACACACACACGCACGCACACACACACACGCACGCACACACACACACGTACACACTCACACACACTCACACACACACGCACTCTCACACACGTACACACTCACACACACTCACACACACACACGTACACACTCACACGCACGCACACACACACACGCACGCACACACACACACGTACACACTCACACACACACGCACGCACACACACACGTACACACTCACACACACACGTACACACTCACACACACGCACGCACACTCACACACTCACACACACACACGTACACACTCACACGCACGCACACACACACACGCACGCACACACACACACGTACACACTCACACACACACACGCACGCACACACACACGTACACACTCACACACACACGTACACACTCACACACACACACACGCACGCACGCACACTCACACACTCACACATACACACGTACACACTCACACACACACACACACACGCACGCACACACACACGCACGCACACTCACACACACACACACACACACACACACGCACGCACACTCACACGTACACACACATACACACACACGCACACACACACACGCACACACACACACGCACACACACACACATACACACTCACACACACACACACACGCACACTCACACACGTACATACACACACACACTCACACACACACACATGCACTCACACACACACGTACACACACACACACACACACACGCACGCACACACACACACGTACACACTCACACACACACACACACGCACGCACACTCACACACGTACCCACACATACACACACACACTCACACACACACACACGCACGCAGACACACACACGTACACACTTACACACACACACACACGCACGCACACTCACACACGTACACACACATACACACACACGCACGCACACACACACACGTACACATACACGCACGCACACACACATGTACACACACTCACACACGTACACACACATACACACACATACACACACACGCACGCACGCACGCACACACACGCACACACACGTACACACACGTACACACACGTACACACACATACACACACACACACACACACACAACCCTTCTGTCAGCACTCTACCCTTTTCTATGACAGTGCAGACATTCAGCAGCTGCTCTTATCCAGAGCTTCAGCATCTTTTCACCGTATCTGTTTCCTCAACTGCATATATACTGCATCAATTCAGCTTCGGTACTTTACTCAAGGGCTCAACAGTGTTGATGTGGCTCTGTGTCGATGTGGCTCTGTGTCGATGTGGCTCTGTATTGATGTGGCTCTGTGTTGGCTCTGTGCTGATGTGGCTCTGTGCTGATGTGGCTCTGTGTTGATGTGGCTCTGTGTTGATGTGGCTCTGTGTTGATGTGGCTCTGTGTCGATGTGGCTCTGTGCTGATGTGGCTCTGTGCCGATGTGGCTCTGTGTTGATGTGGCTCTGTGCTGATGTGGCTCTGTGTTGATGTGGCTCTGTGCTGATGTGGCTCTGTGTTGATGTGGCTCTGTGTTGATGTGGCTCTGTGTCGATGTGGCTCTGTGCTGATGTGGCTCTGTGCCGATGTGGCTCTGTGTTGATGTGGCTCTGTGCTGATGTGGCTCTGTGTTGATGTGGCTCTGTGTCGATGTGGCTCTGTGCCGATGTGGCTCTGTGTTGATGTGGCTCTGTGCTGATGTGGCTCTGTATTGATGTGGCTCTGTGTTGGCTCTGTGCTGATGTGGCTCTGTGTCGATGTGGCTCTGTGTTGATGTGGCTCTGTGTTGGCTCTATGCTGATGTGGCTCTGTGTTGATGTGGCTCTGTGTTGATGTGGCTCTGTGCTGATGTGGCTCTGTGCTGATGTGGCTCTGTGTTGATGTGGCTCTGTGTTGGCTCTGTGCTGATGTGGCTCTGTGCCGATGTGGCTCTGTGTTGATGTGGCTCTGTGCTGATGTGGCTCTGTGTTGATGTGGCTCTGTGTCGATGTGGCTCTGTGTTGATGTGGCTCTGTGTCGATGTGGCTCTGTGTTGATGTGGCTCTGTGTCGATGTGGCTCTGTGTTGATGTGGCTCTGTGTTGATGTGGCTCTGTGTTGATGTGGCTCTGTGTTGGCTCTGTGTTGATGTGGCTCTGTGCTGATGTGGCTCTGTGTTGGCTCTGTGTTGATGTGGCTCTGTGTTGGCTCTGTGTTGATGTGGCTCTGTGTTGGCTCTGTGTCGATGTGGCTCTGTGTTGATGTGGCTCTGTGCTGATGTGGCTCTGTGTTGATGTGGCTCTGTGTTGATGTGGCTCTGTGCTGATGTGGCTCTGTGTCGATGTGGCTCTGTGCTGATGTGGCTCTGTGTTGATGTGGCTCTGTGTTGATGTGGCTCTGTGTTGGCTCTGTGCTGATGTGGCTCTGTGCTGATGTGGCTCTGTGTTGATGTGGCTCTGTGTCGATGTGGCTCTGTGCTGATGTGGCTCTGTGTTGGCTCTGTGCTGACGTGGCTCCTCTGGTCCCCAGCCCTCTCTGCAGGTGAAGGCTCTGGATGGGCTGCTGCGGACGCCCCTGGACCTGGAGCTGGACCTGCAGGCGTGCCGGACACGGCACAGCCGCCTGGGGACGGAGCTCCGCACGCTGCGGGAGCTGAAGGAGGCGCTGGAGGGGGCGTGGTCTCAGGGCCGCAGCCGCCTCCCCTCTTGGGTGCAGGATGACGAGCGATTCGCTCTCCTGCTGCAGCACACAGAGAGACGGGTGAGCCACGCCCCTTTACAGAGTTGCAACCAGCATTACACTCATAACATGGAGATGTGCACTTCACATGACTTTGACTTGCCCTCTCTCCATTACTCAGAAATGGTTCTTATATCACTTTATCTTTCGCTGCCAGTTTTATCTTCTACCTATAATATTTTGACCCCAAAATGAAAGGCAAAAGTATTGTGAGTGATTATAATTAAAAATATATGATTTGCAAAAAAACCTATATTTTAATTGATAAGATTTTCACCAAAGTTAGAACAGCATCTCCAGTAAATGTGGCATTGATCAGAGTCCCTGCTGACGGGCGATTACTCCCTGCACACGCGCGGTTACTCCCTGCACACGCGCGGTTACTCCCTGCTCCCTGCTCCCTGCTGACGCGCGGTTACTCCCTGCTCCCTGCTCCCTGCTCCCTGCTGACGCGCGGTTACTCCCTGCTAACGCGCGGTTACTCCCTGCTCCCTGCTCCCTGCTGACGCGCGGTTACTCTCTGCTAACGCGCGGTTACTCCCTGCTCCCTGCTCCCTGCTGACGGGCGGTTACTCCCTGCTGATGGGTGGTTGCTCCCTGCTCCCTGCTGACGGGCGGTTACTCCCTGCTGACGGGCGGTTACTCCCTGCTCTCTGCTGACGGGCGGTTACTCCCTGCTCTCTGCTGACGGGCGGTTACTCCCTGCTGACGGGCGGTTACTCCCTGCTGACGGGCGGTTACTCCCTGCTCTCTGCTGACGGGCGGTTACTCCCTGCTGACGGGCGGTTACTCCCTGCTCTCTGCTGACGGGCGTTACTCCCTGCTCCCTGCTGACGGGCGGTTACTCCCTGCTCTCTGCTGACGGGCGTTACTCCCTGCTCCCTGCTGACGGGCGGTTACTCCCTGCTGACGGGCGGTTACTCCCTGCTGACGGGCGGTTACTCCCTGCTGACGCGCGGTTACTCCCTGCTGACGAGCGGTTACTCCCTGCTGACGCGCGGTTACTCCCTGCTGACGGGCGGTTACTCCCTGCTGACGGGCGGTTACTCCCTGCTGACGCGCGGTTACTCCCTGCTGACGGGCGGTTACTCCCTGCTGACGGGCGGTTACTCCCTGCTGACGGGCGGTTACTCCCTGCTGACGCGCGGTTACTCCCTGCTGACGGGCGGTTACTCCCTGCTGACGGGCGGTTACTCCCTGCTGACGCGCGGTTACTCCCTGCTGACGGGCGGTTACTCCCTGCTGACGGGCGGTTACTCCCTGCTGACGGGCGGTTACTCCCTGCTGACGGGCGGTTACTCCCTGCTCCCTGCTGACGGGCGGTTACTCCCTGCAGACGGAGGAGGAGCAGCAACAGGAGCGGCGGGTGGAGCGCATGATGCGCGCGGCCGCCAGAGATGTTCACAAGATCCGCCGCCAGAGCAGGACGGAGGAGCCCCAGGTGCAGTCCTTCAGGTGAGTCCCCACATCGCCCCCTACAGGTGCAGTCCTTCAGGTGAGTCCCCACATCCCCCCTACAGGTGCAGTCCTTCAGGTGAGTCCCCACATCCCCCCTCCAGGTGCAGTCCTTCAGGTAAGTCCCCACATCGCCCCCTCCAGGTGCAGTCCTTCAGGTGAGTCCCCACATCCCCCCTCCAGGTGCAGTCCTTCAGGTAAGTCCCCACATCGCCCCCTACAGGTGCAGTCCTTCAGGTGAGTCCCCACATCGCCCCCTACAGGTGCAGTCCTTCAGGTGAGTCCCCACATCCCCCCTCCAGGTGCAGTCCTTCAGGTGAGTCCCCACATCCCCCCTACAGGTGCAGTCCTTCAGGTGAGTCCCCACATCCCCCCTCCAGGTGCAGTCCTTCAGGTGAGTCCCCACATCGCCCCCTACAGGTGCAGTCCTTCAGGTGAGTCCCCACATCGCCCCCTACAGGTGCAGTCCTTCAGGTAAGTCCCCACATCGCCCCCTACAGGTGCAGCCCTTCAGGTAAGTCCCCACATCCCCCCTCCAGGTGCAGTCCTTCAGGTGAGTCCCCACATCCCCCCTACAGGTGCAGTCCTTCAGGTGAGTCCCCACATCCCCCCTACAGGTGCAGTCCTTCAGGTGAGTCCCCACATCGCCCCCTACAGGCCCGGCTGTCTCTGACACGTTGAAGCAGGCCGCTCTGTGTCATCGTGCTCTCAGGTGATTTCATTCTGACGCTCGTGTGTTTGTCTCCAGAGAGAAGATGGCCTTCTTCACTCGAGCAAAGATCAACATTCCTGACCTCCCAGCCGACGACGTGTAGGACACCTGCAGTGTTCTCCGGGCTTAGCTGCTCCCTCTGGTGGTATTATGAAGAAACGGGAGAAAGAACTCTCTGTAAATTAGGAAAAACACCACATTTGAAAACACTGGGTTATAGATTTGAGTTGCTAATCTGTATATTTTTTTAAATGACCTTTATTTTCATCATTGTAGCATTATTTTACTGTTTCTAATTATTGTACTTTGTTCGATGTAATATGTGCTCGTGTATTTCGCAGAGACACACCAGCGTATGTGAAATATGAGAATAACTGGTGAAATGTTGTTATGCTGGTAAGCGGAAGGAACCGCTCTACAATGTGAACAGGGAAACCTGTACTTACGGCACGAGGCTGTTGCCTGGGCACCAGCAGCTGCTCCAGTGTGAAAAGGAATCACCATGAGTTCAGCTGTTCTGTGGCCGGATAAATATGGCATTACACATGTAAGAGTTTCACCAGCACACATGTGTGCGTGACATTGCACATGTAAGAGTTTCACCAGCACACACGTGTGCGTGACATTGCACATGTAAGAATTTCACCAGCACACACATGTGCGTGGCATTGCACATGTAAGAGTTTCACTCCAACAGACACGTGTGTGTAATAGTAGTGAATAGTGGCAGCACATACACACACACACACACACACACACACACTCACACACACACACGCTCACACACACACACACACACACACACACACACACACACACACACACACATACACACACGCTCAGCTCTGCATGGGAGCTGCACACTCCTCAGGTAGAACAGAGCAGCTTGTGCACTTTACCCTTGATCCCTCTCTGATTATCCCACTCATTCCCCAAAAGCACAGCCACAATTCTACTCTACAACCCCAAAGGCACAGCCACAATTCTACTCTACAACCCCAAAAGCACAGCCACAATTCTACTCTACAACCCCAAAAGCACAGCCACAATTCTACTCTACAACCCCAAAGGCACAGCCACAATTCTACTCTACAACCCCAAAAGCACAGCCACAATTCTACTCTACAACCCCAAAGGCACAGCCACAATTCTACTCTACAACCCCAAAAGCACAGTCACAATTCTACTCTACAACCCCAAAAGCACAGTCACAATTCTACTCTACAACCCCAAAAGCACAGTCACAATTCTACTCTACAACCCCAAAAGCACAGTCACAATTCTACTCTACAAACCCCAAAAGCTTATCCACCCAGTTTGTAAGGCTGGCTGGTTGTAAGGACGGGGTGTTCTTAATATTCTGCTCCAGCAAGAAGAGGATACTGCTGAGCTGTAAAATGATATTATTATTATTATTATTATTATTATCTTTTAACAAACGTCTATGGTCCCTCAGAGTGCTCGCTGCTGCCCTTCATGGATGAATGATGTTATGTTAAAAAGATCGACCTGGATACAGGATCTGTGTTGTGGCAGTTAAACTGGAATGTTCTTCTGGGATACTCAAGCACCAGAGATGTGCAGATTGATGCAGTCGACACCATTCCCACTTTGTGAGCCGTTCCCACTCCGGAAGCATGTATGACCATACAAATGGACAGAAAACTGAATCTTTGAAGATTTATCTGCCATTAATTGTCCTCATATCTTTTTAACACTAATGCACGCTGTCGGTGCACTGTATGGACATAATCAGTTAGAGCACTGCGATCACTTATTTTTGTGAATCTGATTTACGTGTGACCATTGAATAAGACGTTTGAGTGTTTTTTGCTTTTCTCTAATTAATGAATGCGCTTCCTCTCCTCTGAAGGTGCTCACAGACCCTGTTAATGCCACAGCTGACACTGTGTTTGTGTCCTGTATCGCAGAACTCGTAAAATCTCAAATGATAATCACCATGACCCCCCGCACACCCCTGTTCCACCCCCTCCTCCCCCCTCGTCCCCCTGTTCCTCCTGCCCTCCATACTGGCCCATTACTGCAGCTAACCCAGAGGTGAGCAGATCTGTTTGTGGAGAATGTTCAGGTAAACGCTGTCCCACAATCCCCAGGGGCAGAGAGCTGTTATCAGCTGACCATCTTTGCTGCATATGTCACCTCGCTGAGTTGCTTGGCAACTGGCTCAACAGAGACACCCAAATCTGCTCCTGTGGGATCCGTTCCCCTACAGCCAGGAGACACAAGCTCTGCTGCCTTCCCTTCTGGAAAACTAGCCTTGTGGATAAGGTGCTTGTGTCTATAGCCTATATCCTATAGCCTAGTGGCTAAGGTGCTTGTGTCTATAGCCTATAGCCTAGTGGCTAAGGTGCTTGTGTCTATAGCCTGTAGCCTAGTGGCTAAGGTGCTTGTGTCTATAGCCTATAGCCTAGTGGCTAAGGTGCTTGTGTCTATAGCCTAGAGGCTAAGGTGCATGTGTCTATAGCCTAGTGGCTTAGGTGCTTGTGTCTATAGCCTAGAGGTTATGGTGCTTGTGTCTGTAGCCTAGAGGCTAAGGTGCTTGTGTCTATAGCCTAGAGGTTAAGGTGCTTGTGTCTGTAGCCTATAGCCCAGTGGCTAAGGTGCTTGTGTCTGTAGCCTATAGTCAATGTAATTATAGATTTGAGCCCTGTGCTTTTGTCACCAAAAGTCCTTCTGTTCCTCTCTCAAAGGGCAACACAGAACTGGCCCATTCCCAGGCTGGAGTAACACACTTACATACTACACTATTGGGCAAAAACACATCAGATCCACACTACACTGATAACTGATACGATACAGTGTGTGTGCGTGTGTTTGGTTTGTCTGTCCGTATGATACGATACAGTGTGTGTGCATGTGTTTGGTTTGTCTGTGTCCATATGTGTGTGTGCATGTGTGTGTGTCTTACTGGTCTTGTTCCCAATCTAAAGTATTGCACTTTGAGATTTCCCCTGAAGAAGGTGCACCTCACTGTGCCAGAAACCTTACGAATGCATGTTCTTTTCTTCACAAATCTTAACTTGTCATTTTATGCCTTTTTAGAGGATAAACAATATGGTATAAAAGCATTGACCCTGTGCTGACTAAGGGCTGTACCATTGTAGGCAGATATTCTTTTTCAAGAATATTAAACTTATTTCTACGTTAAAACAGAAGTGAGTATGGTTATCCTCATAGAATCCAGTATGTATTCTTTTTTTTTTTTTTTTCCAGTACAAAGTCTGGGCATATTGTTTTTAGTCTAGTGTTAACTGGGGACTTTTATTCTGGTGGTACTGGGAATTCAATGTGTATATAAAGTCTTACATTAGGACTTTAGAGATAGAGAATGTATATGAAGCATGAATACATGTGATTAATGAAAAATGTATTGATTGAGTAGGCGCTCTGTAATGCTGAATCTATGTAACGCTCAGCCTGTTTGTCGTTGATGAAACACGCAGGTGCGGTCACACAGGTGTGGTCACGCAGGTGCGGTCACACAGGTGTGGTCACGCAGGTGCGGTCACACAGGTGTGGTCACGCAGGTGCGGTCACACAGGTGCGGTCACACAGGTGCGATCACGCAGGTGCGGTCACACAGGTGCGGTCACACAGGTGTACATGTCCCGTCGTGTCGTCACTGTCATGCAGTCCGCCATTTTGATTGTTTGTTTTGAAGTTGAAGTATTTTTTTGTTGTTTGATTTTTGAGTCTTGTATTAAGAGATGGTAATGAGCTGATCTTTACAGCACCATGGCTTGTGCAACTCGGCATGTATTTATTGCACTTTGTGATTTGGGTGTACTTTCTGTTTCTCTTTTCTCATGAGACTCCAAGCTGTGAATTTAACATTTGACACTGCTATGTGGACCAGCATTGTAAATATTTCACTAGCAACAAGAACATGTTTTGTAGTTTCACAACAAATATATGAAGTGTTTTTTTTCTTCTACGTTGTCTGTGTCTGCATTCTTGTGTTTCTCAATGCCTTGTTTCATTTGTGATTTCGATTGTGAAAGCATTTAATATCCTTCTATGCCAAAGGTGATTTCCCTTAAAACGATTGTATATTACGTATAACGTATATTACGTATATTATGTATTATTGTGTAAAACCAAGATGGAATTTTAGGCTGAAACTCTTGTTGCACATATTTTAAAGGGGGTCACTGAATAGGTAGATTCTAATGTAGATGAAAGTTCACTGTTGAAATGCTGACTAATATTGATCCTAAAACCGCAAATTGTTTTTGTAAACGGATACATACAGTACAGATTTCGTCCACATGGGGGGCGTGAAAGAAACTGGGGATAGGGTTTGCCACAGCGGTACTCTTGGCTTTCGACTGGTTGCGTCTCTTCGGCTGCCGGTTCAGAAAGTGTACCAGGAAGTCACTCTATTCACCCGCGTGTCCTGTATGAGCTGAAATATTACACTGTTAGTTTAATAACCAAACGACCACAGTGTTCCAGTTGGAAAATGGGGGATCCAGCGGCTGAGTATGCATCCAGGATTGAACAGCAGGTCAGTCAGCGGGTTCAAAGTGTTGGTATTCACAAACCTCCGTGGTTTCACTTAGGCTAGCTGATGTAATGCGATGCATCTATTCCATCACATCAGCTAGCTAGCCTAGCTGTTTAACTTGGGTACTGCAGCAAGTTTGCAAGACCTAGTTAGCAAGATGGCAGTCTAGTTACATTGCTACCTTTGCTTTGACTTGGCTAATTTTACTTTAACGGCGAAATTGGATGTCATCTGTTTTGGCAGCTAACACATCCCACACACTAACATAGAAAGCGAACGCTCGTTAATTTGGTAAGATGTTCACCAATTTTGATGCTGAGCAAGGGATTGCGCAGGCTGTTACCTGACTACTGAAGTGCCTTTGCTCTGGCTAGCTAGCTTTCTTTCTTTTTTTTTGCGATTAGTTAACGTAACTAACGATAACGAGCTAACTAGTTAGTATGGTAACGGCTTAAGTAAATTGCATTTGCCCGGTTGATGTTTAACCCCGTCAATAATCCACTTTCAGGTAGACTTGCTTGGAAATAAATCTTATCACTGTGGCAAGCAGACTAGTGTTAACTACATGGCTAGCATATCATTCATTTAATTCCAGTTTCGTTTGATAGAAAGGAGGGGTGGTCTAGTGAAGTCGCCTGACTTCCAGTAAGCCTGCCGTTTCTAGTAATAGGCGTTACAGGTCTACACGTCAGTTTTATTACTGATGCCCTAACGATATATAATCGTTGGAGCCTTGTTAACTTCACGACGCCCATACGCCTCAGTCACAAATATAGACGGACCGAATAAAATCTAGTTTGTACACTGCGCGTAGGCTGGTGATTTTATGCATCCACAAAAAGTTGTTTTCATTGACGGCTTGGCTGCGGGACCTGCTTCGACTCTTCCCAGGAGAGAGAAATAAAGCGCCTCGCGGCTGAAATAGAGAAACTGAAGAATCCGGAGACTCTTGGAGTTTCATCCCAACTCGACGAGCTCCGGGAAGAGAATACCAGACTAAAGTACCGCCTGAACATCCTAAAGAGAGTGAGTGCTATCAGTCCATTAGTATCTCATCCATGTTTAGTCCATTATCTTACCTTGTATTTTATTTGCTATCTTATTATCTATTTTATGACCTTGTTTTATATATCCCCACCCACCCATGCTGCTTTTATCTTATTTTTTGTTTGTGTGGAGAGGGGAGTTGATGTGTTGTGGGTGTGATGTGTTGTGGAGAGGGGAGTTGATGTGTTGTGGTTGTGGAGAAGGGAGTTGATGTGTTGTGGTTGTGGAGAGGGGAGTTGATGTGATGTGTTGTGGAGAGGGGAGTTGATGTGATGTGTTGTGGAATGGGGAGTTGATGTGTTGTGGGTGTGGAGAGGGGAGTTGATGTGTTGTGGTTGTGGAGAGGGGAGTTGATGTGTTGTGGTTGTGGAGAGGGGAGTTGATGTGATGTGTTGTGGAATGGGGAGTTGATGAGTTGTGGTTGTGGAGAGGGGAGTTGATGTGTTGTGGTTGTGGAGAAGGGAGTTGATGAGTTGTGGTTGTGGAGAGGGGAGTTGATGTGTTGTGGGTGTGATGTGTTGTGGAGAGGGGAGTTGATGTGTTCTGGGTGTGGAGAGGGGTGTTGATGAGCTGTGGGTGTGGAAAGGGGAGTTGATGTGTTCTGGGTGTGGAGAGGGGAGTTGATGTGTTGTGGTTGTGTCTGTCAGAGCTTACAGGAAGAGAGGAGCGAGTGCAGCAAGACCATGATCAACATTAACCAGCGCCTGCAGGAAATCTTCGGGAATGCCATCGGGAACGCCTTCCCAGACTTGGAAAACCCGCCCCTCACTGTCTCACCCAATCAGCAGGCCAAATTTGGGGATTACCAGTGCAACAGTGCCATGGCGATGGCTCAGGTGAGGCACCTGCCCGGCACTTCTTTTAAAGCTCAAACCTTGATCAGTTTATCAGTCGTTGAATCAGTCGTTTTGCTGGGGCTAAAACTGCACCAGCCCTTTTTGGATTAGATTGCACGCCCATGTTTTAAGGTTTAAGGACAGATCTGAGAACTTATGTAGACTGAATGATGGATTTACATTGTACTGAATTTCTGACCAAATGTTGTTTCCTTGTGGACATTTTCCTTTATGTTCATTTGGGCCTTTAGTTTTTATGTTAATAACGTTGATCAAATCAAACTTCAAACTATTTATAAACACATTTTCTGATGTGGGTGCAACTCAATGTGCTGTACATAAAAAGAAAACAACAGACAGAAACAAACAGGGTGATCAAAAGATACCAAAAAAAGATAAATATTTGGGCAAACGGCAGCAGTAGTAAAAGTGGCACAAGAACAAGCACAGCAGACAAAACACAGAGCAGACAAAACAAGCACAGCAGACAAAACACAGAGCAGGCAAAACAAGCACAGCAGACAAAACACAGAGCAGGCAAAACAAGCACAGCAGACAAAACACAGAGCAGACAAAACAAGCACAGCAGACAAAACAAGCACAGCAGACAAAACACAGAGCAGACAAAACAAGCACAGCAGATGAACAAGGTTGGATAAATATTGTTGGAGAATCTTCTGGAGATTCTCCAACAATATTTGGCAGCCAGATAGCATTGCATTACAGTCATCTAACTTAGTTGTAACAAGAGCATGGATCACTTGCTCTGCACCCCCTGCTGATGAAAAGTGCCTAATTTTAGGCATGTTCTGTTACTGAAAGAAAGCCACTGTGTATATCTTTTTATGCGTCTGTCAAAAGTTAGGTCTGGATCAATGGTAACACCAAGGTCTTTTACTACAATATTTGATTTAACAAACAACCATCAAAGACACATTTTCTCCCTTTTTTCTGGCTTTTCTGAGATCAGAAGTAGAAAGTTAGAAAGCATCCAAGCTTTTAAAAATACAATCCAAGTCTCTAACCGACAGATCAGTAGTGCTTCACCAGGTTTCATTGAGATGTATATCTGTGTATCGTCCGTATAGCAGTGAAACTCTACGTTGTGTGCCTGAATAATACTGCCAAGGGTTAAAGAGAAGAGTAAAGGTCCTAGCACTGAACCTTGTGCAAGACAACATTTCATCACAGAGTAGCTGGACTCTTCTTGCATTAACAAACCGTTTCCTGTCATACACGTATGATCTAAACGAGCCGGGTGCCTGTCCATGAAGGAACAGCACAGTTCTGCCGTCTGTCCAATAGCATCTCATGGTTTATTGTCTCAAAAGCTGAAGCCAAGTAGTACAAGAACTGAGACAGAGTTACAGTCAGCTGACAGTAACAGGTCATTAGTAACTTTAACAAGGGCTGTTTCAGTGCTATGGCCTGGTCTAAATCCTGATCTTGACATTACATTACACAACATTACATCCACATTTCATTACATTACATCCACATTACACTACATGACATTAATGGCATTTGGCAGACTCTTATTCAGAGCGATGTACAACAAAGTGCAAAGTGCATACCCATAACCAGGGATAAGTGCGCTGAAAGACCCTAGAGGGAAGTACAATTTCAACTGCTACCTGCACAACAAAGATATAATATAATATAATATTTAAATCATAATAGCACAACACACAAATGTATGAACAAACCGCTTACCTAGCCAAAGACTGCTTACATTTACATTTGACATTTTAGTCATTTGGCAGACTCTTTTAATCCAAAGCGACTTACACGTGCAAACTTACCTAGCCAAACTAAACATCCTAATACACAAGTAAATATCACAGAAAGACAACAATTAAGGTTTACAGGGAGGTAGGGAGGGACAGGGAGAGGTGCGTCTTCAGTTTGTGCTTGAAGGTGGGAAGAGATTCTACTGTTCTGACCTCCACGGGGAGTTCGTTCCACCACCGTGGAGCCAGAACTGCCAGTAGTCGTGAGCGTGAGGTGGAGGTTCAGAGAGGGGGAGCCGCCCAAGCGGCCTGTGCACATAGAGTTCTGGCAGGGGTGTAGGGTCTGATGAAGAGGTCTGGCAGGCGTGTAGTGTCTGATGAAGAGGTCTGGCAGGCGTGTAGGCTCTGATGAAGAGGTCTGGCAGGGGTGTAGGGTCTGATGAAGAGGTCTGGCAGGCGTGTAGGGTCTGATGAAGAGGTCTGGCAGGCGTGTAGGGTCTGATGAAGAGGTCTGGCAGGCGTGTAGGGTCTGATGAAGAGGTCTGGCAGGCGTGTAGGCTCTGATGAAGAGGTCTGGCAGGGGTGTAGGGTCTGATGAAGAGGTCTGGCAGGGGTGTAGGGTCTGATGAAGAGGTCTGGCAGGGGTGTAGGGTCTGATGAAGAGGTCTGGCAGGCGTGTAGGGTCTGATGAAGAGGTCTGGCAGGGGTGTAGGGTCTGATGAAGAGGTCTGGCAGGCGTGTAGGGTCTGATGAAGAGGTCTGGCAGGGGTGTAGGCTCTGATGAAGAGGTCTGGCAGGCGTGTAGGCTCTGAGGAAGAGGTCTGGCAGGCGTGTAGGGTCTGATGAAGAGGTCTGGCAGGCGTGTAGGGTCTGATGAAGAGGTCTGGCAGGCGTGTAGGGTCTGATGAAGAGGTATAGATCTCTGGAGAGTGAAGAACGGTGTCACGCGTTTCAGATGATGAAGACCAAGGGCCTGAAGATTAGCCCGCGAGACATCGCAGTGAAGATCATTGAGAACATTCCAGACAACAACCTCATCGAGAAGATGGAGATTGCTGGACCAGGTCTGTTTATATTTGTAAAAAAATATTAATGTAGAGAACTCTTCTGTTGTGGCTGTCTCTTGTCTCAGGAGACACAGTAGACTGTTACTCCTGCACTCAGTACTAACCACTGAGTTGCTGGGAATTTTGCTGCAGAACATTGAAGGATATGTGGTGTTCTTTGAATTGAAGGATTCATCAATGTTCACCTGAAGAAGGCCTTTGTTTCCAAACTTCTGACCAACCTGTTGGTGAATGGAGTTCAGCCTCCCCCCCTGGAATCAAAGAAAAGGGTACGATATTATTTTTCATAATTTAATTTGTTATTTAGTTGATGCTTTTATCCAAAGCTCACTTGATCAGACTAAGCAGGGGAAATCCCCCCTGGAGCAATGTGGGGTTAAGGGCCTTGCTCAAGGGCCCAACAGCTGCATTGACCTTGTGGTGACACTGGCGCTTGAACCACCAATCTTCCAGGTCCCAGTTAAGCACCTTAGTCACTAGGAATTTTAGAATTGTTTACATTAAAATATTTAATGCAGACTTTGCACTTGTGCAATATTTCAAGAATGCTGGCCGTTTGGTTGAGGAACGCTGTCTTGTGATTGGCAGGTTTGGTTGAGGAACGCTGTTATGATTGGCAGATTTGAGTCAGGAATGCTGTGTTATGATTGGCAGATTTGAGTCAGGAATGCTGTGTTGTGATTGGCAGGTGGTGGTGGATTTCTCCTCGCCCAACATCGCTAAAGAGATGCACGTGGGCCACCTGCGCTCTACCATCATCGGGGACAGCATGTGCCGGCTCTTCGAGTTCCTGGGCTACGATGTTCTCAGGTCCGCACACTCCCTGCACACACCCTGCACACTCCCTGTACGCACCCTGCACACTCCCTGCACACACCCTGCACACACCCTGCACACACCTGCACACTCCCTGTACGCACCCTGCACACTCCCTGCACACTCCCTGCACACTCCCTGCACACACCCTGCACACTCCCTGCACACTCCCTGCACACATCCTGCACACACCCTGCACACACCTGCACACACCCTGCACACACCTGCACACACCCTGCACACACCTGCACACTCCCTGCACACTCCCTGCACACTCCCTGCACACTCCCTGCACACACCCTGCACACACCCTGCACACACCCGGCTCACACCCTGCACACTCCCTGCACACTCCCTGCACACTCCCTGCACACACCCTGCACACACCCTGCACACACCTGCACACACCCTGCACACACCCTGCACACACCCTGCACACACCCTGCACACTCCCTGCACACTCCCTGCACACTCCCTGTACACACCCTGCACACACCTGCACACACCCTGCACACACCCTGCACACACCCTGCACACACCCTGCACACACCGCCACATTCCTGATAACGTGATCATTCAGGCTATGCACACAGGCTGATTCAGGTTCTAATTCAGTATGTATACAGGGTCTGATTCAGGGACTGATTCAGGAGAACACGGGGACTGATTCAGGAGCACACAGGGACAGATTCAGAAGCACACAGGGACTGATTCAGAAGCACACAGGGTCTGATTCAGGAGAACACGGGGTCTGATTCAGGAGCACACAGGGACTGATTCAGGAGAACACAGGGTCTGATTCAGGAGCACACAGGGACTGATTCAGGGACTGATTCAGGAGCACACAGGGTCTGATTCAGGAGCACACAGGGACTGATTCAGGAGCACACGGGGTCTTTCTGTATTTATGCAGCTACAGACTGGTCTTCTGTGAGAAGGGCTTTCTCTGACTCCCAGCAGTGGAATGGTGGTAATTCCCTGATGTGTCCCTCTCTCAGGTTGAATCATGTGGGGGATTGGGGAACGCAGTTCGGAATGCTGATTGCGCACCTCCAGGACCGTTTCCCCAACTACCTGACTGTGTCCCCGCCCATCAGCGACCTCCAGGCCTTCTACAAGGTGAGTGAGCCCAGCCCAGGGGCATTGTGGGCTCTGTAGTTCAGTTTGAGCAGCACACCATGGGGCATTATGGGCTCTGTAGTTCAGTTTGAGCAGCACACCCTGGGGCATTATGGGCTCTGTAGTTCAGTTTGAGCAGCACACCCTGGGGCATTATGGGATCTGGAGTTCAGTTTGAGCAGTGTGCACAGGGGCATTATGGGATCTGGAGTTCAGTTTAAGCAGCGTACCCTGGGGCATTATGGGATCTGGAGTTCAGTTTGAGCAGCACACCCTGGGGCATTATGGGCTCTGTAGTTCAGTTTGAACAGCACACCCTGGGGCATTATGGGATCTGGAGTTCAGTTTGAACAGCACACCCTGGGGCATTGTGGGATCAGGAGTTCAGTTTGAGCAGTGTGCACAGGGGCATTATGGGATCTGGAGTTCAGTTTAAGCAGCGTACCCTGGGGCATTATGGGATCTGGAGTTCAG
>NC_083766.1:694665-699665 GCF_963514075.1 Conger conger | reverse complement strand
GTATCATTATCCAAGTCTACCATAAAGTGAAGACTTCACGAGGGCAAATACAGAGGGTTCACCACAAGGTGCAAACCATTCATAAGCCACAAGAATAGAAAGGCCAGATTAGAGTTTGCCAGAACACATCTAAAAAAGGCGGCACGGATGGTGCAGTGGGTAGCACTGCTGCCTCACAGCAAGGAGGTCCTGGGTTCGAATCCCCGTCGGCCGGGGCCTCTCTGTGTGGAGTTTGCATGTTCTCCCCGTGTTTGCGTGGGTTTCCTCCGGGTACTCCGGTTTCCTCCCACAGTCCAAAGACATGCATGTTAGGCTGATTGGAGAGTCTAAATTGCCCGTAGGTATGAGTGTGTGAGTGAATGGTGTGTGTGCCCTGCGATGGACTGGCGACCTGTCCAGGGTGTATTCCTGCCTTTCGCCCAATGTATGCTGGGATAGGCTCCAGCCCCCCTGCGACCCTGATCAGGATAAGCGGGTTCAGATAATGGATGGATGGATGGACATCTAAAAAAGCCAGCCCAGTTCTGGAACAGCATTCTTTGGACAGATGAAACTAAGATCAACCTGTACCAGAATGATGGGAAGAGAAAAGTATGGAGAAGGCTTGGAACCGCTCATGATCCGAAGCACACCACATCATCTGTAAAACATGGTGGAGGCAGTGTGATGGCATGGGCATGCATGGCTTCCAATGGCACTGGGTCACTAGTGTTTATTGATGATATGACAGAAGACGGAAGCAGCCGCATGAATTCTGAAGTCTATAGGAATATTCTGTCTGCTCACATTCAGCCAAATTCAGCAAAGTTGATTGGACGGCGCTTCACAGTACAGATGGACAATGACCCAAAACATGCTGCAAAAGCAACCCAGGAGTTTTTCATGGTAAAGAAGTGGAATATTCTACAATGGCCGAGTCAATCACCTGATCTCAATCCGATTGAGCATGCATTCCACTTGCTTAAGACAAAACTTAAGGCAGAAAGACCTGCAAACAAACAACAACTGAAGACAGCTGCAGTCAAGGCCTGGCAAAGCATCACAAAGGAGGAAACCCAACGTTTGGTGATGTCCATGGGTTCCAGACTTCAGGCAGTCATCGCCTGCAAAGGATTCTCAACAAAGTATTAAGAATGAACATTTTATTTATGATTATATTCATTTGTCCAATTACTTTAGGTCCCTTGAAATGAGGGGACTATGTATGAAAATTGTTGCAATTCCTAAACCCTTCCTTCAATTTTGATGTAAATACCCTCAAATTAAAGCTGAAAGTCTGCACTTCAATTGCATCTCGATTATTTAATTTCAAATCCATTGTGGTAGCGTACAGGGCCAAAATTATGAAAATTGTGTCACTGTCCAAATATTTCCGGACCTAACTGTACGCCGCTCTGTATAAGAGCGTCTGCCAAATGCCTGTAATGTAATGTCATACATGCTCCAAAGTTAAGTTATATAAACTGCCTCTGCGTTATGATTTTAGTCGTCGCTGACCTTGTTAGTGTAGTTTGTGTAAACGGCTGAAAGTAGCCCAAAGTCATCTGCGTTTTGGTCCAGGGACGGCCGTAGATTGGGTTGTGTGCCAGGCTGCCAAGGTTAAAGGAGTGTTGGTGATTAATGTTGTGTTGTGTTCTGATAATCAGTGAGGTGATTAATTGAGTTGATTAAAGTAGCTAAATGGACCATTGCTTATTATTTTAGTTCATTGCATGGTTAACTGTGGACCCCGGAGTGACGTTTTCGGTCCAAAGAGCTGAACTAAATTACAGATTAAAATGGCGGTACGCTGGCAGCGAATGAATGAACTGTTCAGTGTTCACTTTCCTAATTGAAGAACACAATTAGTCATCCGTGCAGCTGTGTATTCTTCCTGTTGCCCTTTAGATTGTAGACGCCATAACGGAATGAAGAATTGACACTTTTCAAGGTACAATAGGTCAGATCTTTGTGTTAAAACATTGTTACAAGACTATAGTAAATCCCTTCCTATCATTGAAAAAGGCATGTTGACTCACAGGCTTCAAAATATGCAGTTGATGGGCCAGCACTCTGTACCAAAATATCGTATTGCGGTACAATATCTCATGCTCATTGGTTGAAAATGGGTTCTGATTGCCACAGTCAATGACGCTACAATGTCAGCGCGTTCACAGAGAAAGGGTAGGATAAGACACTTGTGGTTTGAGGGTGTTTATTGCTGCAATTCCTCTCTTGACTGTTTTAGTCTGAAATTACCTATTGTACCTTTAACAATAGGTACAAACAGGTAGTTTGTCTTATTTTTTGAGAGTGCTGGGAGCTGAAGCATCTGGATGACCTGATGTGCTTGAAATTTTTATTAATCTTCTGCAGCCCTAATTCAGGAAAACCACTGGCAATCCTAGGACTTCTGCTCCAAAGCCAATTCTCCGGGGCTTGCCCTCCTTCACTGGTTTCTAGATCTGTTAAGATCCTTTCTCCATTGGACGCAGGCGCGCTCACATGTACCAGTGTACCTTACACATCATGATCTTAGGTGCATATTTGTATATTCTGGGTGTATTTTTACCGCGTGACAATGGCAGCTGTGTTTACATAACCATCTGCATATGTACACTGGAAGATTATGAAGCATGGCCCTCAGTGAGGTTATGAAGTCTGGCCCTCAGTGAGGTTATGAAGTCTGGCCCTCAGTGAGGTTATGAAGTCTGGCCCTCAGTGAGGTTATGAAGCATGGCCCTCAGTGAGGTTATGAAGTCTGGCCCTCAGTGAGGTTATGAAGTCTGGCCCTCAGTGAGATTATGAAGTCTGGCCCTCAGTTAGGTTATGAAGGCTGGCCCTCAGTAAGGTTATGAAGTCTGGCCCTCAAGTGAGGTTATGAAGTCTGGCCCTCAAGTGAGGTTATGAAGTCTGGCCTTCAGTGAGGTTATGAAGTCTGGCCCTCAAGTGAGGTTATGAAGTCTGGCCTTCAGTGAGGTTATGAAGCATGGCCCTCAGTGATGTCTGATACTGGAGCTGAATGTGTTGGGTTAAGGTGTCAGTCAGACTGAGTGTGTTGGGTTAAGGTATCAGACTGAGTGTGTTGGGTTAAGGCATGGGTCAGACTGAGTGTGTTAGGTTAAGGTGTGGGTCAGGCTGAATGTGTTGGGTTAAGGTGTGGGTGAGACTGAGTGTGTTGGGTTAAGGTGTGGGTCAGACTAAATGTGTTGGGTTAAGGCATGGGTCAGACTGAGTGTGTTGGGTTAAGCCGTGGGTGAGACTGAGTGTGTTGGGTTAAGGTGTGGGTCAGACTGAGTGTGTTGGGTTAAGGTGTGGGTCAAACTGAGTGTGTTGGGTTAAGGTGTGGGTCAGACTGAGTGTGTTGGGTTAAGGTGTCAGACTGAGTGTGTTGGGTTAAAGTGTGGATGAGACTGAGTGTGTTGGGTTAAGGTGTGGGTCAGACTGAGTGTGTTGGGTTAAGGTGTGGGTCAGACTGAGTGTTGGGTTAAGGTATCAGACTGAGTGTGTTGGGTTAAGGTATCAGACTGAGCATGTTGGGTTAAGGTGTCGGTCAGACTGAGCGTGTTTGGTTAAGGTGTGGGTCAGACTGAGTGTGTTGGGTTAAGGTGTGGGTCAGACTGAGTGTGTTGGGTTAAGGTGTGGGTCAGACTGAGTGTTGGGTTAAGGTATCAGACTGAGTGTGTTGGGTTAAGGTATCAGACTGAGTGTGTTGGGTTAAGGTGTCAGACTGAGCATGTTGGGTTAAGGTGTCGGTCAGACTGAGTGTGTTGGGTTAAGGTGTCAGTCAGACTGAGTGTGTTGGGTTAAGGTATCAGACTGAGTGTGTTGGGTTAAGGTGTGGGTCAGACTGAGTGTGTTGGGTTAAGGTGTCAGTCAGACTGAGTGTGTTGGGTTAAGGTATCAGATTGAGTGTGTTGGGTTAAGGTGTGGGTCAGACTGAGTGTGTTGGGTTAAGGTGTCAGTCAGACTGAGTGTGTTGGGTTAAGGTATCAGACTGAGTGTGTTGGGTTAAGGTGTGGGACAGACTGACTGCGTTGGGTTAAGGTGTGGGTCGGACCGGGTGTGTTGGGTTAATAGTGATAATTCTCCAGTTAGCAGAACCAGGCATGTGCAATGCTAATGTGCTAATATTCTATTTACACTCTGGCCTATGAAGTTCAATACATACTGATGGTCACTTTAATCTTTAACAGTGAAGAGGGAATTAAAAGCTTTTACACAGGCGTTTTATCACCGTCATTAATAATAACTTAAATGAAAACTGTCTGAATAAAAAGCAACATCATAAATGATAAACATTATGAAAATGAGTAATCATTTTAAAACCATGGTAAAATAATTTGAAGGCTCACAATTTTACAAACATATTTATAAAAGTATAAAAGGCACAATGAATTCACAATGTTCATTATGTATTTTAATAAACATTTAATAAAAGTCTTTTCATAAATAATTTTTAAAACATACTTTTTCTTTAGAATAAAATTACTTGCATAACCCATTTTAAATATGTACACCCATAAAATCATTTTTGCTATATCTATAGATCTTATATGAACTAGGAAGGCTTGCGATACATGTCTCAGTCCAGGAATACGTGCATGTTGAATCAGATGCACAGAGATAACATGTTTAGCTGGTTAAACACGATGCATACAAGCACTGGAGAAGAGCTATAAATGTTAGAATTATAGGGATGGAAATGTCTTGTTGAATATCAGGGTGACTAATGCACAAAATAATCTTCCCAGCACACAGCAAGGTCTTCTTCAAAGCACAACTAACATACTTCAAATACAACAACTCTGCAAAACTCATATCAGCACCGTCCTCAAAGAGGAGGTGGGTTTGTGAACTGTCACAAAACACTTGCTTTGCATCTGAAATAAAGAACAAGATGGTATCGCTTATATGCTCCTGAAAAGCTTTGGCCTAAGATCATTCAGTCAAATAGGACGGGACGTTTCATTGCTCTGAAGGGCCTTGTTGTCAGATCTGATAATGCCAGCGTACTGCTC
>NC_083766.1:669665-689665 GCF_963514075.1 Conger conger | reverse complement strand
TGAGTGTGAGAGAGGTGTGCAGTGATCTCTGTAAGAGCTCTGAGTGTGAGAGAGGTGTGCAGTGATCTCTGTAAGAGCTCTATGTGTGAGAGAGGTGTGCAGTGATCTCTGTAAGCGCTCTGTGAGAGAGGTGTGCAGTGATCACTAAGAGCTCTGAGTGTGAGAGAGGTATGCAGTGATCACTGTAAGAGCACTGAGTGTGAGAGAGGTGTGCAGTGATCTCTGTAAGAGCTCTGAGTATGAGAGAGGTGTGCAGTGATCACTGTAAGAGCTCTGTGTGTGAGAGAGGTGTGCAGTGATCTCTGTAAGCGCTCTGTGAGCGAGGTGTGCAGTGATCTCTGTAAGAGCTCTGAGTGTGAGAGAGGTGTGCAGTGATCTCTGTAAGAGCTCTATGTGTGAGAGAGGTGTGCAGTGATCTCTGTAAGAGCTCTGAGTGTGAGAGAGGTGTGCAGTGATCTCTGTAAGAGCTCTGAGTGTGAGAGAGGTGTGCAGTGATCTCTGTAAGAGCTCTGAGTGTGAGAGAGGTGTGCAGTGATCTCTGTAAGAGCTCTGAGTGTGAGAGAGGTATGCAGTGATCACTGTAAGAGCACTGAGTGTGAGAGAGGTGTGCAGTGATCTCTGTAAGAGCTCTGTGTGTGAGAGAGGTGTGCAGTGATCTCTGTAAGAGCTCTGAGTGTGAGAGAGGTGTGCAGTGATCTCTGTAAGAGCTCTGTGAGAGAGGTGTGCAGTGATCTCTGTAAGAGCTCTGAGTGTGAGAGAGGTGTGCAGTGATCTCTGTAAGAGCTCTGAGTGTGAGAGAGGTGTGCAGTGATCTCTGTAAGCACTCTGTGAGAGAGGTGTGCAGTGATCACTAAGAGCTCTGAGTGTGAGAGAGGTGTGCAGTGATCTCTGTAAGAGCTCTGTGTGTGAGAGAGGTGTGCAGTGATCTCTGTAAGAGCTCTGAGTGTGAGCGAGGTGTGCAGTGATCTCTGTAAGAGCTCTGAGTGTGAGAGAGGTGTGCAGTGATCTCTGTAAGAGCTCTGAGTGTGAGAGAGGTGTGCAGTGATCTCTGTAAGAGCTCTGAGTGTGAGAGAGGTGTGCAGTGATCTCTGTAAGCGCTCTGAGTGTGAGAGAGGTGTGCAGTGATCTCTGTAAGAGCTCTGTGTGTGAGAGAGGTGTGCAGTGATCTCTCTAAGCGCTCTGTGAGCGAGGTGTGCAGTGATCTCTGTAAGAGCTCTGAGTGTGAGAGAGGTGTGCAGTGATCTCTGTAAGAGCTCTGAGTGTGAGAGAGGTGTGCAGTGATCTCTGTAAGAGCTCTGAGTGTGAGAGAGGTGTGCAGTGATCTCTGTAAGCGCTCTGTGAGAGAGGTGTGCAGTGATCTCTGTAAGCGCTCTGTGAGAGAGGTGTGCAGTGATCACTAAGAGCTCTGAGTGTGAGAGAGGTGTGCAGTGATCACTAAGAGCTCTGTGTGTGAGAGAGGTGTGCAGTGATCTCTGTAAGCGCTCTGTGAGAGAGGTGTGCAGTGATCACTAAGAGCTCTGAGTGTGAGAGAGGTGTGCAGTGATCACTAAGAGCTCTGAGTGTGAGAGAGGTGTGCAGTGATCTGCTACCTGAGCAGCAGGTGGTCCTGGGGGGCCCGGGCCCCCACCCCTCTCAGGCAGTAGTGATACACGTGGCTGTGGGGCCCCAGGGCCTGGATCACCCCGTGGTGCAGGAGGTCCTCCTCCCAGAGCTCCTGCTCCTGGAGGAGCCGCTGCAGGACCTCCCCCACCGAGGCCCCCACCTCCACCCCCCCCTTCCAGCAACGCGGGGGGGCCCCGACCTCCTCCTGAAACCACAACCCCCCCCCACACACAGCACACAGACAGGATCATCAAAACCTGACCCCCCCACACACAGCACACAGACAGGACCATCAAAACCTGACCCCCCCACACACAGCACAGACAGGACCATCAAAACCTGACCCCCCCACACACAGCACAGACAGGACCATCAAAACCTGACCCCCCCACACACAGCACAGACAGGACCATCAAAACCTGACCCCCCCACACACAGCACACAGACAGGACCATCAAAACCTGACCCCCCCACACACAGCACAGACAGGACCATCAAAACCTGACCCCCCCCCACACAGCACAGACAGGACCATCAAAACCTGACCCCCCCACACACAGCACAGACAGGACCATCAAAACCTGACCCCCCCCCACACAGCACACAGACAGGACCATCAAAACCTGACCCCCACACACACAGCACAGACAGGACCATCAAAACCTGACCCCCACACACACAGCACAGACAGGACCATCAAAACCTGACCCCCCCCCCCCCCCCACACACACATTCTAGCTGCACCTTATACAGCACGCTGTGTGTCTGTAATCACCCTGTGCTTTTAAACAGCACGCTGTCTGTAGTCACACTGTGCTTTTAAACAGCACGCTGTCTGTAATCACCCTGTGCTTTTAAACAGTACACTGTGTGTCTGTAGTCATGCTGTGCTTTTAAACAGCATGCTGTCTGTAGTCATGCTGCGCTCCTAAACAGTACACTGTGTGTCTGTAGTCATGCTGTGCTTTTAAACAGCATGCTGTCTGTAGTCATGCTGTGTGTCTGTAGTCATGCTGCGCTCCTAAACAGTACACTGTGTGTCTGTAGTCATGCTGTGCTTTTAAACAGCATGCTGTCTGTAGTCATGCTGTGTGTCTGTAGTCACCCTGTGCTCCTAAACAGCACGCTGTGTGTCTGTAGTCATGCTGTGCTTTTAAACAGCATGCTGTCTGTAGTCATGCTGCGCTCCTAAACAGCACGCTGTGTGTCTGTAGTCACCCTGTGCTCCTAAACAGTACACTGTGTGTCTGTAGTCATGCTGTGCTTTTAAACAGCATGCTGTCTGTAGTCATGCTGCGCTCCTAAACAGCACGCTGTGTGTCTGTAGTCACCCTGTGTGAGCAGGTGAGTGTGCACCTTCTTGTAGGCCAGGTGGATGTTGTCTGTGCTGGGGAAGGGGGCCCAGGCCCCCGCCCCCTGCCTGGCCTCTCTCAGCACGCTCTGAATGGCCAGCTCCAGCTCACGCTCCCTGCCCTCCTGCAGGGGCTCATCCCCCAGTGCATTCTGGGCCTGAATCTGCCAGTGCTTGGGCACCTGGAAACGCAGCGCACAGCACACACACACACACACACACACACACACACACACACACAGCGCACACACACACACACACACACACACACACACACTCACACAGCACACACACACACACACACAAACACACACACACACAGCACACACAGCACACACACACACACACACACAGCACACACAGCACACAGGCACGGCGAGATGTGAGTGCCCAGCACAGCCAAACTCCAGAGACACTCACCGACCACTTTAAGGGCTGTTTATGAGACTTATTAGGATTTGCTATATTGTGTGTTCAGAGATGCTCTTCTGTTGTAGCGTGTGGTTATTTAAGTTCTTCGCGCCTTCATGTCAGGCTAACTCCTGGGGTGGTTCGGCCCTGAAGGCAGACGCACCTGGAACAGGTGAACAGACTCCCCCACCATGTGGGCCAGGCCCTGCGTGGCTGCCAGGGTCTCACTCAGGTCCCTCTCACTCGGCCTGCCCAGACTGTGCTTCCTGTGGCTCGACCTGCTCAACAACAACACAACAATAAAATTCTATCTCATGGCATTATCACTAGTACCTGCCGGCGGCACTGCTGTTTGATCTGCTCAGAGCCCCAAAACAGAGTGAGCTCATCACTAGTGTCACCATCAGCGAGTTCTTAAACCCAAACATGTCTGTGTGTACACATGCACCTTTATGCAGTATGTACTTGTACACAAATCCTTATTACTGTTTCTTACTGTTATTTCAGTGTAAATATGACAGACACGCATTCAGAGATGAGACGGGCGTGTTTGTGGAGGACCCCTCATGGCTCAGCGGGAGATGAGGTGGCTCGTTGGGATCGCTCTGAGTACCTCTGCTTCCTTTCATGTGACATTTCACAGCCCTTTCCTGGCATTCCAAAATCACAGGATGCTCCTTCAAACGCTTCGAAAAGAGACGCGTAAACGTCTGTGACATTCCCTGCTCCACACCCACGGGCAAGAACCCAGACATCTCTATCACCCTCACAACAAGGCTCAAAGTCTCCCTTAAAAAAAAATACAATTCTCACATTTTTCTTCTCTCCACATTTCTCTAGCTCTCTGCCTAGGTGTCTCTTGCCAGTTTTTCCATAAGCAGATGAAATTAATTATAGATATAATGTGCCCTGTATCTGTGCACAACTGAAGCCAGATGGTCCTGTGCACTGGTTACATAAGCGGCCCTCTGTGCTGGAAGCTCTTAGTTTAAGAACAGGGGAGCGGGGTCTTCTGTGGTGAAACTGGACACCTCTGGGATTTATTTAATCTTATAAAAATGGGTAAAATATGAGCTGGATCCCAAAAAGGAACACATGTTAGATTTCCTGTATAAATCTCTACCAGAGTAGATCTTACGCAATGCTCTACAGTTTGTGTGTGGAGTCCAGGGTGAGTCCAGGGTGAGCATTACCTGGTGTGGGCTTCTCTCCTTCGGGTGTTGAAGTGTAATAGTTACCTGGTGGAGTACTTACCTGGTGGAGTAGTTACCTGGTGGAGGGGCCTCTCTGCAGGGTGTTGAGGGGGAGTAGTTACCTGGTGGAGGGGCCTCTCTGCAGGGTGTTGAGGGGGAGTAGTTACCTGGTGGAGGGGCCTCTCTGCAGGGTGTTGAGGGGGAGTAGTTACCTGGTGGAGGGGCCTCTCTGCAGGGTGTTGAGGTGGAAGAGCGATGGGGCCAGGCACACTGCCAGGTTTGTTGGGCTCATCTGGTTCTCCCGGGCCTGCGCTGCCACGTCCCTGAGGAAGAGGAGGAGCGTGTGCAGGGCCTCGCGGTTCTCGTCCGGCAGGAGGAAGATTGCGGCCTGAACTGCGGCGAACTGCCGGTCCTTCGGGAAATCTGAGGGGGGGGAGCGGGGAGCAGGGTAGCGGGGGGGGAGCGGGAGCGGGGAGCGGGGGGGGGGGAGCGGGAGGGGGGAGAGCTGGAATGACCCTGGGAGCAGCTCTTACACTCGGAGATAAAGTGGAGGATTCAATTCAATTTCATTTGTACAGCACTTTTTACATAAGACTCTTTACAGGGTTGCAAAAGGGCAAACACCAGACCTGAACCCCCTAAATTGGTAGCTGGTAGCAAAGCAAACTGGTAGATGTTGGTACAGGACTACAGCTCTTACACTGGTAGATGTGGGTACAGGACTACAGCTCTTACACTGGTAGATGTGGGTACAGGACTACAGCTCTTACACTGGTAGATGTGGGTACAGGACTACAGCTCTTACACTGGTCGATGTTGGTACAGGACTACAGCTCTTACACTGGTAGATGTTGGTACAGGACTACAGCTCTTACACTGATAGATGTGGGTACAGGACTACAGCTCTTACGCTGGTAGATGTTGGTACAGGACTACAGCTCTTACACTGGTAGATGTGGGTACAGGACTACAGCTCTTACACTGATAGATGTTGGTACAGGACTACAGCTCTTACACTGGTAGATGTGGGTACAGGACTACAGCTCTTACACTGGTAGATGTGGGTACAGGACTACAGCTCTTACACTGATAGATGTGGGTACAGGACTACAGCTCTTACACTGGTAGATGTTGGTACAGGACTACAGCTCTTACACTGGTAGATGTGGGTACAGGACTACAGCTCTTACACTGATAGATGTTGGTACAGGACTACATCTCTTACACTGATAGATGTGGGTACAGGACTACAGCTCTTACACTGATAGATGTGGGTACAGGACTACAGCTCTTACACTGGTAGATGTTGGTACAGGACTACAGCTCTTACACTGGTAGATGTGGGTACAGGACTACAGCTCTTACACTGGTAGATGTTGGTACAGGACTACAGCTCTTACACTGATAGATGTGGGTACAGGACTACAGCTCTTACACTGATAGATGTGGGTACAGGACTACAGCTCTTACACTGGTAGATGTTGGTACAGGACTACAGCTCTTACACTGGTAGATGTGGGTACAGGACTACAGCTCTTACACTGATAGATGTTGGTACAGGACTACATCTCTTACACTGGTAGATGTGGGTACAGGACTACAGCTCTTACACTGGTAGATGTGCAGGAAGGACTCGCAGAGCTTGCTGGAGAAGACGGGCTCGGGTAGGTCCCTGAAATACTGCTTCACCATGTCAGCGACGTCGAAGGCAGACTGCCCCTCGAAGCTCACAGCCCCCTGCTCAGCCTCCACCATCTCTCGCAGCTGCTGAATTCGGGATTTCACTCCCGATTTACGGAACAACCCCACCTGGGAGAGAGAGGGGTGTAGTGAGAAAGAAATGGTAAATAAACGGAGAGACACTGTAAATAAATGTTTCAGACGGTCAATAAAGAAAACACAGGCACACCAAAAAAGTAGCAAAAGGAGACACAGGACTTAAATCAGTCCAGCACTGAAAAGTATTTGAATCCTTTTTTGAAGAATGACACACACACTGACACACGCACACACTCTCAGATCAGTCTCACAAACTTGATTGATACTAAAAAATATATATATATAATAATAATGTTGAACCGTGGCACAATAAATATGATTGTTAATCATCATGCAAGTGTGTGAAAGTGATGAGTGAGTGTGTGTGTATGTGTGTGTGTGTGTATGTGTGTGTGGGTGTGTGTATGTGTATGTATGTATGTGTATGTATGTGTGTGTGTGTGTGTGTGTGTGTGTGTGTGTCAGACCTGGATTAAGTACATTGTTGTTTTGGATTCAAATACTTTTCTGTGCTGGATTGATCTTGACTGATGAAATAGTGTTTGTGTGTTTGGCTGTGAAATCATGTCATCCATTTTGTAGATAAAACTTAGAGGAGTTGCCGGCCAAAGGAGCAGCAGATAAACAGCTAAAGTACCATACTGCACAACCACCCTACAGTGCTGCAGGCTGAGCCGCTTTAGTGTAGCAGTGAGTGTTATGTAGCTCCCTGCGGAGTGTTCATGAACTGCTTTATAACTTTACGACTGCTCCATCAGAGACCTGAGTGATGGCCGCAGGGTCAGACTTCCAGCGCTAAAGACCCACCTGGCCAGGCCCTCTGCTCTCAGGTAGTGCAGGTTCCAGCGCTAACGCTAATGCTAATGCTAACACTAAAGACTCACCTGGCCAGGCCCTCTGCTCTCAGGTAGTGCAGGTTCCAGCGCTAACGCTAATGCTAACGCTAAAGACCCACCTGGCCAGGCCCTCTGCTCTCAGGTAGTGCAGGTTCCAGCGCTAACGCTAATGCTAATGCTAACACTAAAGACCCACCTGGCCAGGCCCTCTGCTCTCAGGTAGTGCAGGTTCCAGCGCTAATGCTAATGCTAACATTAAAGACCCACCTGGCCAGGCCCTCTGCTCTCAGGTAGTGCAGGTTCCAGCGCTAACGCTAATGCTAACACTAAAGACCCACCTGGCCCAGGCCCTCTCCTCTCAGGTAGTGCAGGTTCCAGCGCTAACGCTAATGCTAACACTAAAGACCCACCTGGCCCAGGCCCTCTGCTCTCAGGTAGTGCAGGTTCCAGCGCTAACGCTAATGCTAACGCTAAAGACCCACCTGGCCAGGCCCTCTGCTCTCAGGTAGTGCAGGTTCCAGCGCTAACGCTAATGCTAATGCTAACACTAAAGACTCACCTGGCCAGGCCCTCTGCTCTCAGGTAGTGCACGTTCCAGCGCTAATGCTAACACTAAAGACCCACCTGGCCAGGCCCTCTGCTCTCAGGTAGCGCAGGTTCCAGCGCTAATGCTAATGCTAACACTAAAGACCCACCTGGCCCAGGCCCTCTGCTCTTAGGTAGTGCAGAGCTTTTAGGATCCCGGGGGGGAGGGGGTACCCCGTCTGCTGGGCAGTCTGGAGCAGTGGGACCCCAAAAACCCCCCCGTCCTCCCAGTGCGGAGCCAGCGTCTTCCTCAGAGTCTTTGGAACAGTCCTGAAACGAGGTGGAGGGTCGGGCGGGTTAAAGAGCTGGCTTTTAGCACACTCACAGAACACACACTCACACACACACTCACAGAACACACACTCACACACACACACTCACACACACACACTCACAGAACACACACTCACACACACACTCACAGAACACACACTCACAGAACACACACTCACACACACACACTCACACACACACACTCACAGAACACACACACACACACACACACACACTCACACATACACACATACACTCACACACATACTCACAGAACACACACTCACACACACACACACACACACACTCACACATACACACATACACTCACACACATACTCACAGAACACACACTCACACACACACACTCACACACACACACTCACACACACACACACATACTCACAGAACACACACTCACACACACACACTCACAGAACACACACTCACAGAACACACACGCATACACACATACACTCACACACACACACACACACTCACACACACACACACACACACACACACACACACATACACACACACACACACTCACACTCACACACACTCACACACACACTCACACACACACACACACACACACACACACACACTCACACACACACACACACTCACACACACACTCACACCCACACACTGGTCATACTCACTTTCACACTTAAAGAAGTAGTCCTGGTCATACTCACTTTGACACTTAAAGAAGTAGTTTGTCCTGGTCATGCTCACTTTCACACTTAAAGAAGTAGTTTGTCCTGGTCATAATAAAAGCGTTAAGGGGACAAAGCGTTCGTGTCTGACCGTGTGTCTCTCGGGTGCTGCTATGCGAGAGTTGAGGAATTGTAAAGAAGCAAACTTCATGTTTTATTTCTGAAATAGAACGTCTGCTGCTAACTGAATCCTGATATTGATACTATTGCCTTTTGCCTTTTGTGTTAATCAAAGCCTTTGGCCTGCTTTTGGCAACACAGTCAGGGAGTCAATGTGTAATTGTCAAGGATTAATTCATCAAATACCTATCGGCTGTCTATGCAGATGAACTGCAATTACTTTTTTCAACAATAGCCCATTTCATTTCATGTTATTATTATTTTTTGTCGTAACGTTTAGGGGAAAATCTAAATGTTGTATTTATTCTTTTTTTTTTTCAGATTCTGAAATCAAGAGAAAGGAAACTGTTCAGACCAAAGGTAATCAAAACCCAGAGCTGGACACACACACTCTCACACACACACACACACACTCACACACACACACACACACACACACACACACAGTGTGGGACCTCTTTGATAGGGTTAACTTAATTTAGGATTTAATTTACAGCCTGTTTCTCATTCTTAACACAGAACCAGGCTGTTCAATTAAACTCAACATCCCCCTCTCTCCATTAGCTTAATAAAGTACCGGCTGTGATTAAATATGATTGCTTATCTGTGGAGACCCAGGTTTTTTTTTTCCCTTTTGTAATAAGCAGCCCCTCAGGATATCAGATATGACTCATCTGACAAGGTGGCTGAAAAGAGCCAATTGGCTGAAACAAATGAGCCACCAAACGTATGTGAGATCAGGCTCGACCGGGCGAGTGCAGGCCCTGAATGCTCAAGCGCAGGATCGATGCAAACATGCGCAAAGACTGAAGTCCGTATTTCTTTGTGCTTTGCTCAATGATTGTTAAAACAAATAGGCCAATTACTCTGCTCTGAAAAAGTCAATTATGCTGTCCTTTCGCCTTTAGCAATCACTTTTACTCAGGTTCCCGCACAGCTGCATAATGTCACACTGCTTATTAATGGCTCCGGGGGGAGCTGAGTCTCCAGGCGAAACAGAAAGGCAATCAGAGCAGAGAATGTAAACAGTAACTCAGAGCGCATTATAATTCATCATCGTACGCAAGCTGCCATTAACCAAGTGGCATTACCCAAAATGAAACTAAGCAAAACACACACACAGAATTTACATTCAGACTGTCAGTGCGTTCTGAGAAACAATGTTCAAAATAGTTTCAGTAAACTCAGAGGTGCAGGGAAATATATTCTGTGAAATATATTCTGTTTGAGTCTCTGCAGCAGATACATTTCCCCACCTCTAGGGAGAGCTGCTGAGAACCTGCACACAGGGTTAAGTACTGACACACACGCACACGCACTACACTACACTACATTACCACTACATTACATGCTGATGTTTTTATCCAAAGCGACTTATAGTTGATTAGACTAAGCAGTAGACAATCCTCCCCTAAGGGCCTTGCTCAAGGGCCCGACGGCTGTGTGGATCTTATTGTGGCTACACCGGGATTAGAACCACCAACCTTGTGTGTCCCAGTCATTTACCTTAACCATTACGCTACAGGCCGCCCTAGTGGCAAACACACACACACACACACACACACACACACACACACACACACACACACACACACACACACACACACACACACACACACACACACACACACACACACACACACACACACACACACACACACACACACACAGGTAGTGACAGACTGCTGGCATTAAACCACATTATCGGCTGTCATTCCATCGGAAGGCCGCTGCACTGGTGTTGGCATTCCCAGGAATACCTTGGTGTGTCCTCTCCTGCCCGGACGGAAGGGCGGATTGGGTGATCTGGGAGTGATCTGTGAGCGGTCTTGGAGCGATCTGGGAGTGATCTGGGAGTGATCTGGGAGTGATCTGGGAGTGGTCTGGGAGTGGTCTGGGAGTGATCTGGGAGTGATCTGGGAGTGATCTGGGAGCGGTCTGGGAGGGATCTGGGAGTGATCTTACCAGCCCCAGCCCTGCCGGCTGTGGGGGGAGCAGGTGTCCATGAGGGTGGAGAGTCTGAGCAGAGACAGCTTCTGCAGACGGTTCATCTGGGAGGCAGACTGCCCCTGGATCCCCGGCACCGCGGGGGAGGGGCAGAGGTCCGGCTCACTGGGCCAGTGGAGCGGACCCAGTCTGAGAGATATTAACACATTATTACATTACATTTCTTTACTTTACTGACGCTTTTATCCAAAGGGACTTACAATTTATTAGACTAAGCCAATCCCCCCTGGTGCAATGTGGGGTTAATGGCCTTGTTCAAGGGTCCAACAGCTGTGCAGATTTTATCATGGCTACACTGGGGCTTGAACCACCAACCTTCCAGTTTAAGCACCTTAGCCAATAGGCTATAAGCTATAGACACAAGCACCTTAGCCACTATGCTAGGTTATAGACACAAGCACCTTAGTCACTACGCTAGGCTATAGACACAAGCACCTTAGTCACTACGCTAGGCTATAGACACAAGCACCTTAATCACTACGCTAGACTATAGACACAAGCACCTTAACCACTACGCTAGGCTATAGACACAAGCACCTTAACCATTACACTAGGCTATAGACACAAGCACCTAAGCCACTACGCTAGGCTATAGACACAAGCACCTTAGCCACTACGCTAGGCTAGAGACACAAGCACCTTAACCACTAGCATTAACACCCAGTGAGATCCATTCAGAGCTGCAGACCTCGGTGTTCAGCAGAGGAAATGATTAACCTGAGGCACAGCCACAATGCTTATATAAGAATTATTCTCCTGATATTCTCTGTGCTCATGATTCAAATTTCCATAATACTCATCACAACAGAAAGAATTCTTCCCAGTTTTCCAATCTGCCTGCAAATATAACTGACTTGAGGACTATTGAGGGGGAAATCTGTGGCAAATTAAAATGTTTTATTGAAGAAATGTGTCAGTTGTTCTGAATGTTATTTATTGGTCATAATTATGAACATAATAAAGCCTGAGCAGTGCTGGGTACCTCCTGTGGACCGGAGACGGCTGTGTTCCGGGGTCGCAGTCTGACCCGTTCTCCGGCGTTCCCTCGGACCCGGCGGCGCTCTGGAGCTCCAGGTGGACGTCTCTGGGGGAGGGGGGGCCGGGGGAGGAGTCTGAGTCGGACAGCCCCTCGCTCCAGGCGCTGACGAGGTGCTGCAGGCTGCTGATGCGCTCCGCCACGCCGTCGAGCGCCGAGAACACATCATCATCGCTCCCCGGCCCTGTGGGGTCCCCCTCGCCGCCCTCGCCCCTCTCCCCCTCGCCCCCCTCGCCCCTCTCCCCCTCGCCCCTCTCCCCCTCGCTCCAGGGCTGGGGTGAGACGGTGGGGACGTTGTCGTAGACGCTGGTGCGGTTGCCGGGCGACGCCAGCGGGCTGATGGACAGGATGCTGGCGCGGTTGCCGGGCGACGCCAGCGGGCTGACGGACAGACCGTGCTCCTTCGAGCAGCTGCTCAGGCCCCGCCTCCTGCGGTGACCGTGGAAACTGCCCGTTCTCCAGTTGACGGCGGTGGGGTCGATGGGGGACAGGGCGGCTTGGGGCGGGGCCGTGGGGAAGGGCCCGGGCCTGTGGCCCCGCGGGATTCGGATGGCCAGGCTCTCCGGGCGGAGGCGGAGGTTCTGGGCCGTGTGAGGGGCGGGGCTGTGTGCGGGGGGCGGGGCCTGTTGCCGGTGGCTGCGGGTCTGGGTGACGGGGCTGCTGGGCTGGGAGGGGCTGGGGCTGTCCGAGGGGGGGCCGGACAGGTCCACACACTGCTCCGGGTCCAAGCCCTCCTGCAGAACCGGGCCGCTGATCAGAACCTTGGGCTTGTTGCCGTGCGATGGCAGCCTCAGCGTGTTGCCACGGAGACGCAGCCTCTCCATCTTCCGCACGAGGCTGTGGCCCTGCCTCCGGGGTGGCTTGTCCGGGCGGGGCGTGTTGCCGGGCGACGGGGGAGCGCTGGAGGGGCTGTCGGGGGAGGAGCTGCGGCCGGTTTGGGGGTCCTCGCCGGGTTTGGGGGTTCCGCTGCCGTCACTGGAGCTGGAGCTGTGCAGGGACCCCCCCGGCCCCTCCAGCCCCCCCTCCTGCCGGGACCACCGCCCCAGCCCCCGCTCGAACGACCACTTACCGCTGATCGCACACGGCTCCTCCTCCTCTGACTCCTCGCTCTGCAGCGAGAGGGAGGCCAGCGTGAACCCCCAAACACCCACCTCAGCGTGAACCCCCAAACACCCACCTCAGCCTGTACCCCCAAACACCCACCTCAGCCTGTACCCCCAAACACCCACCTCAGCCTGTACCCCCAAACACCCACCTCAGCCTGTACCCCCAAAACACCCACCTCAGCCTGTACCCCCAAACACCCACTTCAGCCTGTACCCCCAAAACACCCACCTCAGCCAGTACCCCAAAACACACACCTCAGCCTGTACCCCCAAACACCCACCTCAATCTGAACCCCCAAACCCCCACCTCAATCTGAACCCCCAAACACCCACCTCAATCTGAACCCCCAAACCCCCACCTCAATCTGAACCCCCAAACCCCCACCTCAACCTGAACCCCCAAACACCCACCTCAATCTGAACCCCCAAACACCCACCTCAATCTGAACCCCCAAACCCCACCTCAATCTGAACCCCCCAAACCCCCACCTCAATCTGAACCGCCAAACCCCCACCTCAATCTGAACCTCCAAACCCCCACCTCAATCTGAACCCCCAAACCCCCACCTCAATCTGAACCCCCACCTCACAGCCCCTGTGACTCACCCGCTTCCTCCAGCGGCCGGTGTCCAGCCTCATCTCTGCGCACCTGTTTAAGGTGTGTAGTCTCCTGAAAGGACCGCAGGGGCGCTTAGCACAACACAGAACGCAGTAGCGGCTGTGCTCTCTGTTTAACCCTGGAGCCAGAGATGCTCACAAGTCTTTGGTCACGAGTCCAAGTCAAGTCTCAAGTCTTTGGTCACGAGTCCAAGTCAAGTCTCAAGTCTTTGGTCACGAGTCCAAGTCAAGTCTCAAGTCTTTGGTCACGAGTCCAAGTCAAGTCTCAAATCTCTTATGGTTGTAATGAGTGTTCTATCATCTGCTGCATGCCATCCGGACTGCTTAGAACACTGCATAGCTATATCTAAGGAATTCAAAGCATGTACTGTATTATCATCACTCCTTTATCTATTAGCATACAGTATCAGCATTGATTAGTTGCTTGGTATATGATCATTTTAAACAGGATATTGCAATGAAATATGAAAAAACACACAATGAAAGCTTTCCTTTAAAGTTCATAACTAAGTAGTACCAGAAGCAGTCAAAGAACAGCAGAACTTTCTGTTCAAAACATGAATTAGTCATTTAAGATCATTACACCTGAACAGCATTGCAGTCTATTTTTATCTAAAACTAGTTTTTATCTAAACCTACTGGTGCATCAGTAATTTATAAACAATAAATTTAGAGTAGCATAAAATTACAACCATCTTACAATATAGCAATGGTTTCCAATAACGTAAATAAGCCCACTGTTTCTATGTTATGCTCTCTAAGTTATTAGAAACGATCCAAGTCGAGGTACAGCAACATCCTAGCTAGCAAGTTGCAGCGAGTCTGTCACACCGCCAGTCAAACGCAAAAATCTGTCAAACAAGTGGCACTCGTAGCGAAGGATAACGTTATCCTCACTACTTCAAAATGTCAAGTCCGGTAAGGTCTCTAACTGGCAGCATGCTGTTAGAGCTAAATTTATTAAAGGGGACCTATGCTAATTTCCACTCTCTATATTCATATTAATTCTGGGACTTCACTAGAGTAGCTTTTCATGATTCACGGATCAAAAAAAACTCTAAAAAACTGTAGGATACGTCCGGAAGAACCAGGAATAATAATGATAAGTAAAGATTATATAGAAGAACAGTTTGCGTCTTTGGCAAGCAAACTAATTAGGTTGCCAATTATAGTACTAAGATCTGGATGATATAACGTTAACTACCATTTTTTATGTGTAGCAACTAGCAAAATCTGTCTGGAACCACCGGGTTCTGAGAGAAGAACTGGTTCTTCAAATAATGTTGCAGGCTATATCAATATTTATTTCTGAATATAGAGGGTGGCTAAAAATGGATATGGACTAACGAACGCTAATCTAATCACGTTATAACCTCCCAGCTACTCTACCATTTTACGTTAGCGTGCTACTAGCTTTGTAGCTAGCTAATGAGGTTAACTTGATTAGACTGGCGTTTGTTAGTCCATTTCTAAGATAGCTGATGCTGAGCTAAACATGTTTGCTAACCGTCAGGCGCTAACGTTAACTTCATTACCAAGTGACTGACCTATCTGGGTGCATTTTCAGGTGCCTGATAAAGTTGGATGTGGTCGATCCAACATCCTTTATGTAGATCCCGCAGACTTTGCTTTTAGCGATCCTTTTCTTTGGGCTTTGTGTCAAATTAGTATAGCCAAAGGCTATAACAAATGGCAGAGCAGTAGCAGGTGTGCTCGCCATCGCGTCTTACAGTCATCTGTGGCCGTGGCGGCGCGCGCCAGATGCGTACGGTTACGTAGGATGGAGGGAATGACATTCAGCTCGCCAGACATTTCCTCAATGCTCTCTGTTTAACCCCAGAGCGCCCGGCTGCTCACTATTTAACCCTGGAGCGCCCGGCTGTGCGCTCTGTTTAACCCCAGAGCGCCCGGCTGTGCTCTCTGTTTAACCCCAGAGCGCCCGGCTGCTCTCTGTTTAACCCTAGAGCGCCCGGCTGCTCTCTGTTTAACCCCAGAGCGCCCGGCTGCTCTCTGTTTAACCCCAGAGCGCCTGGCTGTGCGCTCTGTTTAACCCCAGAGCGCCCGGCTGCTCTCTGTTTAACCCTAGAGCGCCCGGCTGCTCTCTGTTCAACCCTAGAGCGCCCGGCTGCTCTCTGTTTAACCCCAGAGCGCCTGGCTGTGCGCTCTGTTTAACCCCGGAGCGCCCGGCTGGGGCACAGATGAGTACCTGCAGAGTGAGTCGATGGCGTCCTGCTCCAGGAACGTGTGATCCGACTTCACTCCGTCGACGTCAACGGGAAACTGACAGTCTGCGGAAAACAGATGAACTGGAGATGAAATGATAACTGTATGTTATCTGTATGTTATTAGTATGTTATTTGTATGTGTGTGGGTAATCCAAAGAGAAGCCGGCTGGGTGTTTACCTCTGAATAACTGCACATACTGAGGGAAGCCAGCAGCCCTCAGCCATTCACAAGCTTCCTTTGCTTCAATTTCTACAATGAACAAATTAAAAATAATTAGACATAAGCTTGTGTCTATAGCCTATAGCCTAGTGACTAAGGTGCGTGTGTCTATAGCCTATAGCCCATAGCCTAGTGGTTAAGGTGCGTGTGTCTATAGCCTATAGCCCATAGCCTAGTGGTTAAGGTGCTTGTGTCTATAGCCTATAGCCTAGTGGCTATGGTGCTTGTGTCTATAGCCTATAGCCTATAGCCTAGTGGCTAAGGTGCTTGTGTCTATAGCCTATAGCCCAGTGGCTAAGGTGCTTGTGTCTATAGCCTGTAGCCTAGTGGCTAAGGTGCTTGTGTCTATAGCCTATAGCCTATATCCTAGTGGTAAGGTGCTTGTGTCTATAGCCTATAGCCCAGTGGCTAAGGTGCTTGTGTCTATAGCCTGTAGCCTAGTGGCTAAGCTGCTTGTGTCTATAGCCTATAGACTAGTGGCTAAGGTGCTTGTGTCTACAGCCTGTAGCCTAGCGACAGATGCAGCCCGTCTCCCAGGTAACAGGGTTGCCGGGGACAGCCGGTGCCAGATGGAAACGGAACTGTTTTGGTGAACATCATGTGATAACTGTGCTGCGCTGTGACCGTGTGCACTCTACACGCGTGTGCGTGTCACATACATACAGCTTCTGTTGGATCTGGGATCTGGGCAATGGCCATTAATTCAGAGACCTGAGAATCTATCCTCATTAATAAAATTAATAACACAATGAATAGGCATAATTTCACCTGGTGCTGAGAGGAAGGGATGAAGATCTCAGGGTACTCGTTAGCCTGCCGTAAAAACCTAAACACAAGAGTACCACATGGGCACCTTATACCTTTTCAGCCAATCAAAATGACGGCTATACTCTTGTGCTGAGCCCTCATTAAAACTGTACTTTATTTTCACAACTTTCTGGATTTCCTCAGCCAAAGCCAGAAGCCCTGGGGAGATTTGGGTGGAGCCACTTCATAGGTGAAAGGGTTAGAGCGATTTTTGGTATTATTTCTGTGTTGCTAAGTGTTTCCCACTGGCCCACAGCGTGTGTGTGCTGACTTCATCTTGGCCGATATACGGACCTTCAGGTCCAGTGTGTCTCCAGAGGTGTGTGTGTGTTTATGACCTGGTAATGCATCTCCCACTGGAGCGGTTACCTGCGCGTCCTGACCCCACTGTGCCCAGCAGGATGTAAAAACTGATATTAATGTGATAAACACTCTAAAATACATCTGTTCATATGCACAGCCTCTGGAAACATCACGACAAGCTGCTGAGGAGGTTTTCTTACTTTAGACCACAAGTCCTTGAATTCCCCCATACCAGCCATCGTAAATCTGGCTGAAACTTAAGTATCTAAAGTAACCTTCATTGCACATAAAAACTGTCTCTCCGATTGAAAACACTCTAGCCCTGGAATAATATCAGAAAGTGCACTGTCTTTTAAACGATGGAGCTTCAGCTTGATGAATGATGTTCACAAGGCTGGAAACAGCCATGATGTTAAGCAGAAGATTATCGTAGCCATGGAGACCTAGCGTACAATCCTGTTACATCAACCCTACAGTCTGCAGAGAGGGGCATCAACCCTACAGCCTACAGGGAGGGGCATCAACCCTACAGCCTACAGAGAGGGGCATCAACCCTACAGCCTGCAGAGAGGGGCTTTAACCCTACAGCCTACAGAGAGGGGCTTTAACCCTACAGCCTACAGAGAGGGGCATCAACCCTATAGCCTACAGGGAGGGGCATCAACCCTACAGCCCTCAGGTGGTAATGGGGCCCGCAGGCTCAGGTGGTAATCGGGCCCGCAGGGAGGGGCACTTCCTGTCCCAGGTCTCAGGGCAGCGCTCCAGGAAGCAGGGCTGTGCCCCTGCTGGAAGCTCAGTCTGATCTCAGGGCTGTGTGTGGGGGAGAAATTCACTTTGTCTTCTTACACTTAGTGTAAGAAGTGTGAGCCAGATCCAAATAGATAGTGTGAACCAGTTCCACTATCATGACAGATTACCTTTGTATTTGCCACCATGTATAACAAATCAAAACAAATATATATCATCTTGACTTCCAGGGATGTGACAGTTTCACTGATTTAAGTAAAAGTCTCTGAGCTCTATGAGAAAAAAACACTTACACTTACTTGTCATTATCATTTGGAAGTTGCATGTTGGGAGGAATATAAATTCAAACATTCTTTGTACAAATGAACCTAAAGATATATTCTTATATGAAAAAAGAAAAGAAAAAGATCAATTTCAAAAGGAGTGACTTTATTTCTTAAATAAACGAAAAGCCCAAACTGGTCTCAGCCATAATGGCGTTGTAATGGAATCGATGGAACAGAATTCCCTTTTCCCTCCGAAATGGCCCACTGAGCCAGCTGCACTCTGAGCCAGCTGCACTCTGAGAGGGGCCCCCTGAACCAGCTGCACTCTGAGAGGGGCCCACTGAACCAGCTGCACTCTGAGAGGGGCCCACTGAACCAGCTGCACTCTGAGAGGGGCCCACTGAACCAGCTGCACTCTGAGAGGGGCCCACTGAACCAGCTGCACTCTGAGAGGGGCCCACTGAACCAGCTGCTCTCTGAGAGGGGCCCCCTGAACCAGCTGCACTCTGAGAGGGGGCCACTGAACCAGCTGCACTCTGAGAGGGGCCCACTGAACCAGCTGCACTCTGAGAGGGGCCCACTGAACCAGCTGCTCTCTGAGAGGGGCCCCCTGAACCAGCTGCACTCTGAGAGGGGCCCACTGAACCAGCTGCACTCTGAGCCAGCGGCACTCTGAGAGGGGCCCCCTGAACCAGCTGCACTCTGAGAGGGGCCCCCACTGAACCAGCTGCACTCTGAGAGGGGCCCACCTGTTACCTTTCTCATGCACAGGTTTTTGTGAACAGGCTTTTGCCCGTTTTAGTTGCTCCTGTGCTGTATGCAAAGCGTCTCTCTGTCATGTAGATGAAATGTTCAGCTCAGATTTGGCCTGACTGCAGTTTGGTCATTAAGCTCGAATGCTGATTATCATTGTATGTACATAATTAAAAAAAGAAATGGTTGCATAATCGGAATTCCGAAAGTTAAGGACAAAGTATTTTCAGATGTAATCTGGGCCTACATCTTGGTGTAAGCAGATGGTTGTTTTATAGCATGGCACATTTAATGCAGGCTGAAGAGTGGATGCTAATAGCTGCCCTTAAACCATGGGGTTATTGACGGAGCCTGTCTGCTAATAGTTTCTGACTTCAAGGCTTCGGGAAGATTCATTCCTGGGTTTGCCATTAACATTAATGAGTTCCATTTAAGACAACGGATGTTTAATTATGGCCCTTTAAATGTGAAAACCCTGTGAATTTTATACCTTTTCTGCATTTACTCACACCCATCTTCAGCCAAAACTGCTTATTGGTGGCTTTCCAGGGAATGTGAAATGTGCTGGAAAAAAGCAGGCATCTTCAGTGTCCCAGGTCACTGCAGCGTGTTCAGGGTAAGCCTCATGACGAGGCCCCTCAGCACATATATAATCTGCATGTATTTAATCATTTGTATTTCATTCATTGCTAACTGGTCTGACGCTGTTAGCTAATAACAGAGTGAGAAGCTTTTATCATTGTATTTACTGTATTTCATGTTTGTTTGATCTGTGCATTGCTGCTTTAAATACTGCCACTCTTCACTATGGTCCATGTGGTGAATATCTACTGAACGTGCACCACAGTGGAATCTGATTGGATATGTGTGCACCACAGTGGAATCTGATTGGATATGTGTTCACAAAATGGATTTCCCTCTTCATTTCATTTGAGAAAGTGTTCTGTGGTCTCTGTGTGATTTGTCCTGTAGTCGATTCCTGCCAAGTCTTATTTTCCACATTATTTACCCTGCATTTATTAATGCCTGTCTTAAAA
>NC_083766.1:652165-664665 GCF_963514075.1 Conger conger | reverse complement strand
ACACACACACATCTCCTTGTGTGCTCCTGAACACACAGACACATCTCCCGGGTGCTCCTGAACACACACACATCTCTCGTGTGCTCCTGAACACGCACACATCTCCCGTGTGCTCCTGAACACGCACACATCTCCCGTGTGCTCCTGAACACACACACATCTCCCGTGTGCTCCTGAACACACACACATCTCTCGTGTGCTCCTGAACACGCACACATCTCCCGTGTGCTCCTGAACACGCACACATCTCCCGTGTGCTCCTGAACACGCACACATCTCCTGTGTGCTCCTGAACACACACACATCTCCTGTGTGCTCCTGAACACACGCACACATCTCCTGTGTGCTCCTGAACACACACACATCTCCTGTGTGCTCCTGAACACACACACATCTCCCGTGTGCTCCTGAACACACACACATCTCCCGTGTGCTCCTGAACACACACACATCTCCTGTGTGCTCCTGAACACACACACATCTCCTGTGTGCTCCTGAACACACACACATCTCCCGTGTGCTCCTGAACACACAGACACATCTCCCGGGTGCTCCTGAACACGCACACATCTCCCGTGTGCTCCTGAGTGTGAGTGCGAGCGTGTGGTGCACTACAGATGCTGTACCGCACAGTGATGTCATAATGGTATACAGTCACTATAGACATTGTACTGCACTGTGGTGTCATAATAGCATACATGCACTATAGATTGTGTCATTGATGTATACCATAATGACATCACTGTGTCATCACAGCTACCTTGTTTTTAATTTCTTTTTTTATTACCCACTGCAGATACCCTTGAATTTGCCTCTTGGAGTTTAGGGTACACTGTGAAGTTCTTTGTAAAATGCATTATGAGTAAGATTTGATTAAATTAGCATTCTTTTTCTCACCCTGTCTTGGTCCAGAGGACATAGTTCAGTTTCATGCTGAAATGCACTATTGACATGAATAGCATATCATACAGTATATGCAACCAAAGGTTACAAAGCAGCCATTAGCAATATTTCAGTCTGAAAAAAATGAGACCAAAGATTTTCAATAAAGGGGTTTCATGGGAGTAAGTATTTTCATAAAGTAATTAAAGCTATTCATTTTCCTTCTTCAGGGTATGGTCACTGCGGCAGTGTGTGTTTCTGCAGCTCACACACACTCCAGTGTGAAGCAGCTAACACACTCCAGTGTTTCTGCTGCTAACACACTCCAGTATTTCTGCAGCTCATACACTCCAGTGTGAAACAGCTCACACACACTCCAGTGTGAAACAGCTCACACACTCCAATGTGAAACAGCTCACACACACTCCAGTGTTGCTGCAGCTCACACACACACTCCAGTATTTCTGCAGCTCACACACTCCAGTGTGAAACAGCTCACACACACACTCCAGTGTTGCTGCAGCTCACACACACTCCAGTGTGAAACAGCTCACACACACACTCCAGTGTGAAACAGCTCACACACACTCCAGTGTGAAACACACACACTCCAGTGTGAAACAGCTCACACACTCCAGTGTGAAACAGCTCTCACACACTCCAGTGTTGCTGCTGCTCACACACACACTCCAGTGTGAAACAGCTCACACACACACTCCAGTGTGAAACAGCTCACACACACTCCAGTGTGAAACAGCTCACACACACTCCAGTGTGAAACACACACACTCCAGTGTGAAACAGCTCACACACTCCAGTGTGAAACAGCTCACACACACTCCAGTGTGAAACAGCTCACACACACTCCAGTGTTGCTGCTGCTCACACACACACTCCAGTGTGAAACAGCTCACACACACTCCAGTGTGAAACAGCTCACACACACTCCAGTGTGAAACAGCTCACACACACTCCAGTGTGAAACAGCTCACACACACTCCAGTGTGAAACAGCTCACACACACACTCCAGTGTGAAACAGCTCACACACACTCCAGTGTGAAACAGCTCACACACACTCCGGTGTGAAACAGCTCACACACACTCCAGTGTGAAACAGCTCACACACACTCCAGTGTGAAACAGCCAGCTCTGTCTCCACAATGCAGGCCGGTCCACCAGTCTCTGCCTCACTATACCTGTACGCTTTCAAGGTCTTTCTTAATTTTATTAAATTCATCACTCACTATAGCTGGTATTCTGCCAGGATATACTCCTCTGTCCAATATCACTCCACTTTGTGTGTCCTGTCCTGGAGTGTTTTTGCTCTTTGTGTTATACTGTGATTGATTGTAGTTATTTGGGTTACCCTGGTGATGTAATGCGGCAGGTGCCAAACTGGTTCTGGACTCATCTCTTGACTTTCCTCAATTAAAAATAAACAAACACTGTGAAGTTTAATTACGATATTATTGTGTCTTGTTTTGGAAAAAAGAAGAAGAAAAAAAGCCATGTCCTTCACAACCGACAAATTTATAAGCTAATTATATGTTTTTTTATTTCAAACTAAGAAACTATATGTTTCAGTGAAGTGCTGATGTTTTTTTTTTTATGGAAAAGCATTAATTTAGTCTGTGTCATCTTTATAGCCAGGGCTCGTGTCTGGCAGTACTGCCAAACAAGAAAATAAAACTACATTTCACTCTCCTTATCATCTACGGTCAGACCTGTAATGTAAGGCGTATATTACTCACTGTGCATAGACAGGCTGCAGATTAATAAAATGTGCCGTTTTTAAGAGAAAAGATCAATATGGAGGATGCATCTGTACATCACCATGAGGCTTAAAGGCAGGCTGAGGTTCTCCTACTTTTCCTGTTAAGGTGCTGTTCTGGGCTGTTCTGGGCTGTTCATTCCTCTGTAATGGTAATCAATTCGGTGAAAACTGCTCTCTTCCCCTTCTCTCTCTCTCTCTCAGTCTCTAAGTCTCTCTCTCTCCCCCAACCCATCTCTCCCTCTCAGTCTCTGTCTCTCTGTCTCTCTCTCTCCCCCTTCCCCTTCTCTCTCTCTCTCTCTCTCTCTCTCTCTCTCTCTCTCTCAGTCCCCCCCCCGTTTTAACTGATTTATCTGGGATTCAGACAGGATAAGGATCAGATTCACTTGAACGCGAGAGAAAGAGACTAATCTCAAAGAATTCACCTCACAAAACCCCATAAATCCTTTAAAACTATCCAGAGTTTTCCAAACTTCCTCCTATGAGTCTGGGTCATGGTTCTGATGGTACCAGCTCCTCCTCGTTATCGCATTTACACGCATCCTTTCAGTCTGCCTGCGTACCCCTAACCCCCCGACACGCAGCTTCTGCCCGACTCACATGAGGGACTCACCCTAAAGCCTGATCTGTGCTCCTGCCCTACACCGTAGTGTCTGACGCTCACCGCCCCAGTCATGTGACTATGCGCCGCAGCGATGCGGACCGCCTGGTAGCACTGACTCCCACAGCACAGAGTCTGGGCCTCTGGGTCAGGCTGGGCAGACTCTGGGCCTGTGGGTCAGGCTGGGCAGACTCTGGGCCTCTGGGTCAGGCTGGGCAGACTCTGGGCCTGTGGGTCAGGCTGGGCAGCACAGAGTCTGGGCCTCTGGGTCAGGCTGGGCAGACTCTGGGCCTGTGGGTCAGGCTGGGCAGACTCTGGGCCTGTGGGTCAGGCTGGGCAGACTCTGGGCCTCTGGGTCAGGCTGGGCAGACTCTGGGCCTCTGGGTCAGGCTGGGCAGACTCTGGGCCTCTGGGTCAGGCTGGGCAGCACAGAGTCTGGGCCTCTGGGTCAGGCTGGGCAGACTCTGGGCCTCTGGGTCAGGCTGGGCAGACTCTGGGCCTGTGGGTCAGGCTGGGCAGACTCTGGGCCTGTGAGTCAGGCTGGGCAGACTCTGGGCCTCTGGGTCAGGCTGGGCAGACTCTGGGCCTCTGGGTCAGGCTGGGCAGACTCTGGGCCTGTGGGTCAGGCTGGGCAGCACAGACTCTGGGCCTGTGGGTCAGGCTGGGCAGACTCTGGGCCTGTGGGTCAGGCTGGGCAGCACAGACTCTGGGCCTGTGGGTCAGGCTGGGCAGACTCTGGGCCTGTGGGTCAGGCTGGGCAGCACAGACTCTGGGCCTGTGGGTCAGGCTGGGCAGACTCTGGGCCTGTGGGTCAGGCTGGGCAGCACAGACTCTGGGCCTGTGGGTCAGGCTGGGCAGACTCTGGGCCTGTGGGTCAGGCTGGGCAGACTCTGGGCCTCTGGGTCAGGCTGGGCAGCACAGACTCTGGGCCTGTGGGTCAGGCTGGGCAGACTCTGGGCCTGTGGGTCAGGCTGGGCAGACTCTGGGCCTGTGGGTCAGGCTGGGCAGACTCTGGGCCTCTGGGTCAGGCTGGGCAGCACAGACTCTGGGCCTCTGGGTCAGGCTGGGCAGACTCTGGGCCTCTGGGTCAGGCTGGGCAGACTCTGGGCCTGTGAGTCAGGCTGGGCAGACTCTGGGCCTCTGGGTCAGGCTGGGCAGCACAGACTCTGGGCCTCTGGGTCAGGCTGGGCAGCACAGACTCTGGGCCTGTGGGTCAGGGCAGGTCCAGGGGGCTGCAGAGCTGCTGACTGAAACACACTGGATCAGAAGTGATGCAGATAAAGACGGGCTAATATCTGGTCTAAAAGGAGGGACTGTAGAGTCTGTCTGTGCCCTGATGGGACTGAGCCAGCTCCGTCTTTCTCTGGTTCCTATCGCACCATTATGACATCACTGTGTGGTACAGTATGACATCACTGTGTGGTACAGTATGACATCACTGTGTGGTACAGTATGTTTAGGGGCCATGTACCATTATGACATCACTGTGTGGTACAGTATATTATGACATCACTGTGTGGTACAGTATATTATGACATCACTGTGTCTGTAGTGGATATGTACCCCAGGCTGTGCTATCCCAGTGGGGTCCTAAGATATTAAGTTGAGTTTTATTTTACTGATTTCTTTATGTTTTATTTGACAAAATTTAATGATTGTGAAATTGGGGCAGATCCCTCAGGATAGTAGCCTACAACAACAAAAAGCACTTGGAACTATTCTACCAAGAATTTTACATCCTTTAGTTTTTTTTTCTAAAAATAAGACCTATGACCGTTCACCAAGGAATCTTCTTTTAGTGCTGAAAGAGTGACAGAGTGGTATTGATCATGTTCTCTGAACGGAGGACTCCTCGTCTCTGCACAGAAAGAGCAGCTACACGCCGACGCTGAGAAACGGACTCAGAGTGCGGACAGTCTGACGTGTTATGTTGACGGGATTTTGACAACCTTATAAAGGACTTTACCTGCAAGAAAAGCATTTGAAAAAATGTGATATATCAAATATTGATATTTTTCCATACTTCGGACTCGACATTGCTGTAATATTCAGGCCTGGCAGGGCTGAACTGAGGTTGCGTAATCATTCAATCAGTGCCAACTGCATTTGTAGCTAGAATTCTGTAGCTAGAATTCTGACAGCTGATGCGTCTGTTACACTGCTGTTACACTGCTATTACACTGCCCTTTAGGGATTGTAGGCTTATCCTATACACAGCCATTGCCCCGGGGGTGATTGGCCCCTGCTTTGTCAAATCAACTGTAAGTGGCTTTGGATTAATGTGTCTAAATAACTGTAATGTTCACCCACTGCATGCTCATACCAACCATAGACATGGTTACCCTTACACAATGAATATCAATATCAGCCTGCTTCTGTGTGTGTGTGTGTGTGTGTGTGTGTGTGTGTGTGTGTGTGAGAGAGTGTGTGCATTTGTGTGAGTGTGAGTGTGAGTGTAAGTGTGAGTGTGAGTGTGAGTGTGTGTGTGTGTGTGTGTGTGAATATGTGAGTGTGTGTGTGAGTGTGTGTGTGTGTGTGTGTGAGAGTGAGTGAGTGAGTGTGTGTGTATTTGAGTGATTGAGTGAGTGAGTGAGTGAGTGTGTGTGTGTGTGTGAGTGTGTGTGTGTTTGTGAGTGAGTGAGTGAGTCTGTATGTGTGTGTGAGTGTGTTTGTGTGTGTGTGTGTGTGTGTGAGTGTGTATGTGTGTGTGAGTGTGTGTGAGTGTGTGTTTGTGAGTGTGTGTGTGAGTGTGTGTGAGAGTGTGAGTGTGTGTGAGAGTGTGAGTGTGTGTGTGTGAGTGTGTGTGTGTGTGAGTGAGTGTGTGTGTGTGAGTGAGTGAGTGAGTGAGTGCGTGTGTGTGTGTGAGTGTGTGAGTGTGTGAGTGTGTGTGTGTGAGGTGAGTGAGTGAGTGAGTGTGTGTGTGAGGTGAGTGAGTGAGTGTGTGAGTGTGTGAGTGAGTGAGTGAGTGAGTGAGTGTGTGAGTGTGTGTGTGAGTGAGTGTGTGTGTGAGTGTGTGTGTGTGTGCGAGTGTGTGTGTGTGTGTGTGTGTGCGAGTGTGTGTGTGTGTCTGTGTGTGTGTGTGTGCGAGTGTGTGTGTGTGCGAGTGTGTGTGTGTGTGTGTGTGTGTGTGTGTGTGTGTGTGAGTGTGTGTGTGTGTGTGTGTGTGTGTGAGTGTGTGTGTGTGTGTGTGTGTGTGTGTGTGAGTGTGTGTGTGTGTGTGTGTGTGAGTGTGTGTGTGTGTGTGTGTGTGTGTGAGTGTGTGTGTGTGTGTGTGTGTGTGTGAGTGTGTGTGTGTGTGTGTGTGTGTGAGTGTGTGTGTGTGTGTGTGTGTGTGAGTGTGTGTGTGAGTGTGTGTGTGAGTGTGTGTGTGTGTGCGAGTGTGTGAGTGTGTGTGTGAGTGTGTGTGTGAGTGTGTGTGTTCCTCTCTGAAGTCTCTCTGACGGTTATTGCACGAGCGGGCTCTAATGGAGTCTGCTCAATCACTGTGCGTCTAGTACAGGTCTGGTGAGTGTCTGTATTGAGTGTCTGTAGTGGGACCTGTCTCTGTGAGTGTCTGTATTGAGTGTCTGTAGTGAGACCTGTCTCTGTGAGTGTATGTTTGGAGGGGGGGTGGTGGGTGTGTTGGGGGTGGTGTCCACAGCAGAGGATGGCCACACTTGGTAGTGATAGCACTCAGAGATCGTGTATAAACATCTGTTCATCATTCAGACGGGACACAGAGCAGACCCACTTTGTGCAAACACACTCTCCCCGTTGCTTAGCTCTGCAGAAACGCATGCAGAGAGGCAGCAGTGTGTGTGATGCGCATAATTAGTCATAATTAATAAGGGAGAGGGGTTGCTGTGTGGCCCACCTGGTTCAGGTGAGCATAATCATGATTGGCCCAGGGCTGAGAGTGTTATACTGGCTGGGATGACCCATCTCACCACACACCACTGAGTACTGCAGGTGTGTCTGTGAGCTGTGTCTGTGAGCTGCAGGTGTGTCTGTGAGGTGTGTCTGTGAGCTGCAGGTGTGTCTGTGAGGTGTGTCTGTGAGCTGCAGGTGTGTCTGTGAGGTGTGTCTGTGAGCTGCAGGTGTGTCTGTGAGGTGTGTCTTTGAGCTCCAGGTGTGTCTGTGTGTGGCAGGTGTATCTGTGAGGTGAGTCTTTGAGCTCCAGGTGTGTCTGTGTGTGGCAGGTGTGTCTGTGAGGTGAGTCTTTGAGCTCCAGGTGTGTCTGTGTGTGGCAGGTGTGTCTGTGAGGTGTGTCTGTGAGCTGCAGGTGTGTCTGTGAGGTGTGTCTGTGTGTGGCAGGTGTGTCTGTGAGGTGTGTCTGTGAGCTCCAGGTGTGTCTGTGAGCTGCAGGTGTGTGTTCTTTTGACTCCTGTGCAGAAGAGTAAAATTCAGGTCCAGTTCAGCCAGGAGGTGAATTAATTTGTGAAATCAGTTGTGTGTGTATGTGTGCGCCTGTGGGTAGGTGTGTGTGTGCGTGCACCTGTATGTGCCTGTGCGTGCCTGTGTGCACCTGTGTGCACCTGTGTGTGTGAGTGTGTGTGCTATGACACATAAATCACTGTTCTTTGTCTTCTCTTTTAGTAACATGGCATAAAATAACACAGAGCAGGTCCCGCAGCCTGTGTACGGTCCGGATCGATGCGACTTCCTCTTAAGAGAGGAAGCTGTGTGAAATGCAGCAGGTGCCAGACAGATTTACTGGCTCTCAGACGGGCCTGAGCCCAGACCGCTGGGCCGGTGTCAGTCCGTACGCTGAGAGACAGACAGGGCCGGTGTCAGTCCGTACGCTGAGAGACAGACAGGGCCGGTGTCAGTCCGTACGCTGAGAGACAGACAGGGCCGGTGTCAGTCCGTACGCTGAGAGACAGACAGGGCCGGTGTCAGTCCGTACGCTGAGAGACAGACAGGGCCGGTGTCAGTCCGTACGCTGAGAGACAGACAGGGCCGGTGTCAGTCCGTACGCTGAGAGACAGACAGGGCCGGTGTCAGTCCATACACTGAGAGACAGACTGGGCCGGTGTCAGTCCGTACGCTGAGAGACAGACAGGGCCGGTGTCAGTCCGTACGCTGTGAGACAGACAGGGCCGGTGTCAGTCCGTACGCTGAGAGACAGACAGGGCCGGTGTCAGTCCGTACGCTGAGAGACAGACAGGGCCGGTGTCAGTCCGTACGCTGAGAGACAGACAGGGCCGGTGTCAGTCCGTACGCTGAGAGACAGACAGGGCCGGTGTCAGTCCATACGCTGAGAGACAGACAGGGCCGGTGTCAGTCCGTACGCTGAGAGACAGACAGGGCCGGTGTCAGTCCGTATGCTGAGAGACAGACAGGGCCGGTGTCAGTCCGTACGCTGAGAGACAGACAGGACCGGTGTCAGTCCGTACGCTGAGAGACAGACTGGGCCGGTGTCAGTCCGTACGCTGAGAGACAGACAGGGCCGGTGTCAGTCCGTACGCTGAGAGACAGACAGGGCCGGTGTCAGTCCGTACGCTGAGAGACAGACAGGGTTTCTCAGCAGTGCTCTGAGAGAGAGACAGGGTTTCTCAGCAGTGCTCTGAGAGAGAGACAGGGTTTCTCAGCAGTGCTGATTAAGACGGTGATTTAGCGCTGGGAGTCACGGCAGAGGGTTTTGTGTGCAGACGTGAAGAGGTCCTTCCAGGCAGCTGGAGATAAGGCCATAACATCACACATAATCCCTTTAAGCCTCACTACATTAAGTCCACTCACGTAATCACTATTCTTACGATAATTTAAGCAGAATTAAAAGATTACAGCTGCTAATGGGCAAGTCCAAAATGTCAAATAAATAAATAAAAATCAAATAAAATTATGCAGTACATTCTGTCAGGACCAGAAGCTGAACAGTTCAGTAGCGTGTCATTAAGATTCACATGCACATATGTGTGAAAGAGTCCTTTTGATTTTTTTTTTTGATTACTTGAGTTGTCCTGGACCAGCAGGAAAGTTGGTCTCCAAACAGGGAATAGGAATTAAAGCTTAAAGTAACTCCTGTTCACACTGTGTGTGATTAATTACATCCCCAAACTGCGTGTGTGTGTGTTTGTGTGTGTATGTGTGTGTGTACGTACTGTATATGTGTGTGGATACTGCATATGTGTGTGTGTGTGTGTGTGTGTGTGTGTGTATGTGTGTACGTGCTCTATATGTGTTTGTGTGTGTTTGTGTGTGTGTGTGTGTGTGTGTGTGTGTGTGTGTGTGTATGTGTGTACGTGCTCTATATGTGTTTGTGTGTGTGTGTGTGTGTGTGTGTGTGTATGTGTGTACGTGCTCTATATGTGTTTGTGTGTGTGTGTGTTTGTGTGTGTGTGTGTGTTTGTGTGTTTGTGTGTGTGTGTGTGTGTATGTGTGTACGTGCTCTATATGTGTTTGTGTGTGTTTGTGAGTGTGTGTGTGTGTTTGTGTGTGTGTGTGTGTGTATGTGTGTACGTGCTCTATATGTGTTTGTGTGTGTTTGTGTGTGTGTGTGTGTGTGTGTGTGTGTGTGTGTGTGTGTGTTTGTCCTGCATATGTCTGTTTGGGCCGCGGGGAAAGGGAGCCCTCTTAGTGGTTTTTTTTTACCAGAACCACACAAGCTGCATGTGTGAATACTATGAATATGACTATGAATCATGAATTGCATTCCATCCACTGGAGTAAATGTTGTGTACCAATGCACATAGCGTTTGAGTAGTGTGGAAATGATGCAGAAAGGAATCAGAAGTGAGCAGGAGTGGAGGAAATGACCCCCACATTCAGGCCTGTTCCGCTCCTTCACCTCATGGCTGCCTGCTGTTTCAGGGCTTGCCCTGTGGGGGGCGCTCACATTACAGCTGATGCTTTTATCCAAAGGGACTAACTGTAGATTAGACTAAGCCGGGGACAATCCCAATGTGGGGTTAAAGGCCTTGATCAAGGGCCCAGCAGGTGCACTGATCTCATTGTTGCTACATTGAGGTTTGAACCACCAACCTTCCTGTTCCCAGTCAAGCACCTTACTCACTAGGCTATAGGCTATAGACACAAGCACCTTAGCCACTAGGCTATAGGCTATAGACACAAGCACCTTACTCACTAGGCTATAGGCTATAGACACAAGCACCTTAGCCACTAGGCTATAGGCTATAGACACAAGCACCTTACTCACTAGGCTATAGGCTATAGACACAAGCACCTTACTCACTAGGCTATAGGCTATAGACACAAGCACCTTAGCCACTAGGCTATAGGCTATAGACACAAGCACCTTAGCCACTGGGCTATAGGCTTTAGACACATGCACCTTAGTCACTAGGCTATAGGCTATAGACACAAGCACCTTAGCCACTAGGCTATAGGCTATAGACACAAGCACCTTAGCCACTGGGCTATAGGCTATAGACACAAGCACCTTAGCCACTGGGCTATAGGCTATAGACACAAGCACCTTAGCCACTAGGCTATAGGCTATAGACACAAGCACCTTAGCCACTAGGCTATAGGCTATAGACACAAGCACCTTAGCCACTGGGCTATAGGCTATAGACACAAGCACCTTAGCCACTGGGCTATAGGCTGCCCCATGCTCACAGTGTGTTCTCAGGCTGTATTAAATAGGCTGGGGCAAATTGCTCTGTGCTTGATGATGGAGTAAAACACTCTAAACTCCTCTAAACTCCTTTAAACTCCTCTAAACTCCTTTAAACTCCTCTAAACTCCTTTAAACTCCTCTAGGCTGGGGTTAATGGGCCTGGCGGGTAGGGAATGGAGAGACTGGGCTCTGTGTGTTTATGAAAGCTGGAGTGTCTTCATCAACACTGACCTTGGTCAAGTGCAGATCTGTAATCATATTGAGCTGCAGATCTATAATCATACTGAGCAGTTTGCTTTGTTTACAGCCCTTGATGGGCAGGTTAAAATTCTGTGTAAAACATGCTTAATATACTCGCCCACTCGATGAAAACGAATGGCTAGGAGTCCAAATAAACTTAACAAGTGTGTGAGTTCATTCTGATGGCTGAATATGCAATGCATCATTGAAATTAGCATCGGTTTTGCCCGTGCACTGCCAGTATCAGCCACTAGGGGCATAAAGAGACCATCTCCGGATATCCAAGCACGGCTTCTTATATCCTAATACAAACGTTCATCAGCTACCACTGTCGTATACTGATGTAATATAAAGTTCAGAAAAGCTTCTCAATCCCTGTTTGCTTTCATGAGAAGAGAATGAACTGTGGCTAAAGACCTCACAAGGTCTGTTCAAATGCACCTAAAGTGTCAATGTGCACTGACTCAGGCTGCAGTGATCATGTGCTTTTTAAAGGAAACAGTTCAGCCTTTCACCAAACCACCAATCCGAAACCCACCGGGAACTTTCAGCTACACACAGAGAGGATCCGGAGATGGTTTTGACTCCTACCTTTGTGTTACGAGGAAACGACACTGTTCACTGTACTATTCACTGTACTGCTCACTGCACTATTCACTGTACTGCTCACTGCACTATTCACTGTACTGCTCACTGCACTATTAACTGCTAACTGTACTGCTCACTGCACTGTTCACTGCACTGCTCACTGCTCACTGCACTATTCACTGCACTGTTCACTGCACTATTCACTGTACTGCTCACTGCACTGTTCACTGCACTGTTCACTGTACTGCTCACTGCTCACTGCACTATTCACTGCACTGTTCACTGCACTATTCACTGTACTGCTCACTGCACTGTTCACTGCACTGTTCACTGTACTGCTCACTGCACTATTCACTGCACTGTTCACTGCACTATTCACTGTACTGCTCACTGCACTATTCACTGTACTGCTCACTGCACTGTTCACTGTACTTATCACTGCTCACTGCACTGCTCATGCTCACTGCATTATTCACTGCACTGCTCACTGCCCCACTGTGCTGCCCTTCACCAGACCGGTTTCATTGTAAATGGTTAAATGCAGTAATGCATTCACCCACAACTGCACAATAAGCTCCATAAAGCTGGTGAAACAAGCCTCCATAGACAAAGCTCCATCGGCACGTTGTGCTGAAGATGCGAGGGATTATGCTTGATGTGTACATTATTATAAAAACTGGAACTGCTTTCTTCAAGTGACCCCATAATAAAAAATAAAAAAACTGAGTTTGAAAAGTTGCGATTGTAAACTCTTTTCTGTTTAATTTCACAGGAGAAGCCACTGAAACAGAATGGTGTTAATTCCATGGGCCTGTGTACTGTCATGGCAGATTAACTTAATTCAGAGAGTTTAGCACT
>NC_083766.1:594665-642165 GCF_963514075.1 Conger conger | reverse complement strand
GCAGGTTTAGAGAGGAGGGGTGATGATAATGAGCAGGTTTAGAGAGGAGGGGTGATGATAGTGAGCAGGTTTAGAGAGGAGGAGTGATGATAGTGAGCAGGTTTAGAGAGGAGGGGTGATGATAGTGAGCAGGTTTAGAGAGGAGGGGTGATGATAGTGAGCAGGTTTAGAGAGGAGGAGTGATGATAATGAGCAGGTTTAGAGAGGAGGGGTGATGATAATGAGCAGGTTTAGAGAGGAGGGGTGATGATAGTGAGCAGGTTTAGAGAGGAGGAGTGATGATAGTGAGCAGGTTTAGAGAGGAGGGGTGATGATAGTGAGCAGGTTTAGAGAGGAGTGATGATAGTGAGCAGGTTTAGAGAGGAGGGGTGATGATAGTGAGCAGGTTTAGAGAGGAGGAGTGATGATAATGAGCAGGTTTAGAGAGGAGGGGTGATGATAGTGAGCAGGTTTAGAGAGGAGGGGTGATGATAGTGAGCAGGTTTAGAGAGGAGGAGTGATGATAGTGAGCAGGTTTAGAGAGGAGGGGTGATAGTGAGCAGGTTTAGAGAGGAGGGGTGATGATAGTGAGCAGGTTTAGAGAGGAGGGGTGATGATAGTGAGCAGGTTTAGAGAGGAGGAGTGATGATAGTGAGCAGGTTTAGAGAGGAGGGGTGATGATAGTGAGCAGGCTTAGAGAGGAGGGGTGATGATAATGAGCAGGTTTAGAGAGGAGGGGTGATGATAATGAGCAGGTTTAGAGAGGAGGAGTGATGATAGTGAGCAGGTTTAGAGAGGAGTGATGATAGTGAGCAGGTTTAGAGAGGAGGGGTGATGATAGTGAGCAGGCTTAGAGAGGAGGAGTGATGATAATGAGCAGGTTTAGAGAGGAGGGGTGATGATAATGAGCAGGTTTAGAGAGGAGGAGTGATGATAATGAGCAGGTTTAGAGAGGAGGGGTGATGATAGTGAGCAGGTTTAGAGAGGAGTGATGATAGTGAGCAGGTTTAGAGAGGAGGGGTGATGATAATGAGCAGGTTTAGAGAGGAGGAGTGATGATAGTGAGCAGGCTTAGAGAGGAGGAGTGATGATAGTGAGCAGGTTTAGAGAGGAGGAGTGATGATAGTGAGCAGGTTTAGAGAGGAGGAGTGATGATAGTGAGCAGGCTTAGAGAGGAGGAGTGATGATAATGAGCAGGTTTAGAGAGGAGGGGTGATGATAGTGAGCAGGTTTAGAGAGGAGGAGTGATGATAGTGAGCAGGTTTAGAGAGGAGGGGTGATGATAGTGAGCAGGTTTAGAGAGGAGGAGTGATGATAGTGAGCAGGTTTAGAGAGGAGGGGTGATAGTGAGCAGGTTTAGAGAGGAGGGGTGATGATAGTGAGCAGGTTTAGAGAGGAGGGGTGATGATAGTGAGCAGGTTTAGAGAGGAGGAGTGATGATAGTGAGCAGGTTTAGAGAGGAGGGGTGATGATAGTGAGCAGGCTTAGAGAGGAGGGGTGATGATAATGAGCAGGTTTAGAGAGGAGGGGTGATGATAATGAGCAGGTTTAGAGAGGAGGAGTGATGATAGTGAGCAGGTTTAGAGAGGAGGAGTGATGATAGTGAGCAGGTTTAGAGAGGAGGGGTGATGATAGTGAGCAGGCTTAGAGAGGAGGAGTGATGATAATGAGCAGGTTTAGAGAGGAGGGGTGATGATAATGAGCAGGTTTAGAGAGGAGGAGTGATGATAATGAGCAGGTTTAGAGAGGAGGGGTGATGATAATGAGCAGGTTTAGAGAGGAGGAGTGATGATAATGAGCAGGTTTAGAGAGGAGGGGTGATGATAGTGAGCAGGTTTAGAGAGGAGTGATGATAGTGAGCAGGTTTAGAGAGGAGGGGTGATGATAATGAGCAGGTTTAGAGAGGAGGAGTGATGATAGTGAGCAGGCTTAGAGAGGAGGAGTGATGATAGTGAGCAGGTTTAGAGAGGAGGAGTGATGATAGTGAGCAGGTTTAGAGAGGAGGAGTGATGATAGTGAGCAGGCTTAGAGAGGAGGAGTGATGATAATGAGCAGGTTTAGAGAGGAGGGGTGATGATAGTGAGCAGGTTTAGAGAGGAGGAGTGATGATAGTGAGCAGGTTTAGAGAGGAGGGGTGATGATAGTGAGCAGGTTTAGAGAGGAGGGGTGATGATAGTGAGCAGGTTTAGAGAGGAGGGGTGATGATAGTGAGCAGGTTTAGAGAGGAGGAGTGATGATAATGAGCAGGTTTAGAGAGGAGGGGTGATGATAGTGAGCAGGTTTAGAGAGGAGGAGTGATGATAGTGAGCAGGTTTAGAGAGGAGGAGTGATGATAGTGAGCAGGTTTAGAGAGGAGGGGTGATGATAGTGAGCAGGCTTAGAGAGGAGGAGTGATGATAATGAGCAGGTTTAGAGAGGAGGGGTGATGATAATGAGCAGGTTTAGAGAGGAGGAGTGATGATAATGAGCAGGTTTAGAGAGGAGGGGTGATGATAGTGAGCAGGTTTAGAGAGGAGTGATGATAGTGAGCAGGTTTAGAGAGGAGGGGTGATGATAATGAGCAGGTTTAGAGAGGAGGAGTGATGATAGTGAGCAGGTTTAGAGAGAGGAGGTAGCTAAAGTGAGCAGGTTAAGGCAATGATATTTGTCTAAAATCAAACAACACGTCCCACTGGAATCCAAGCATTCTGCCTTTATCCCCATGTCCCCCTGATTATTTACTATTGGTTTGGAGTCAGTAGGTCATGTGATCTGGAAGCTATTGAAATATGAACATCATAATTGAAATATTTGTAAAAAATCTAATATGAACCGGGATTCAGGAGTTGTGCTGGTATGTTCATGTCCTCCTGATCCTCAACACATTATTTGAGCACTCTGAGTGCTGTGGTTAGAATGTTATTAACATTTTGATTTGACAACCACTTTTCAGACAATACCGCACTTTTCACACGGTCCCTAAATGTAAGCAGTCTGAGCCACAAAAATGAAGAATCGTTGCGTACATATAAATATGAATAACAAATAAATAACGGGCTTAATGGATAAATTAAATGTTGTGCCTTGATGTTGGAAGGTCCCACACCATTACATACTTCTCCTGGGATGTGTTATAATTCGAAGAAATTCGAAGTTATTGACGAAAATATTTCGTAATATTAAAAGCGTGATAAAACATCAATCAAAGCGTTGTGCCGCGTTCTCTGAGGTCCTCTGGTTACGAAACTGTTATTTTGGTCAGTGTAGCCTGTTTGGTTGAAGGTCTATTGAAGTCGGAACATAAAACTAACTTTACCGCACTCATTAAGGCGGGATATGGCTGCATCGGTCCGTCATCCCCAGAGTTCTGAATCATTTAGGGAATGTAATTATTTCACTACTAATGTCTTTAAAGAGTTTATTCATATATAATCCCCTCTCCCCACACCCCACACCCTCTCTCTTCTGGTTTTTGTTTTTATTCTGCCCTGGAGCCCATTCTAAATCCCCTCTGCAGCCACTCCATCCATTCTCCTTCTCTTCGCTCTCATGTCCCATGTAGGGAACGTCTCTGGTCCTGACCTCACGCACTCTGTGACCACTTTATTAAGTATTTTTTGCCTAATTTTTTGGACTTAGTGGTCTTCTCTACTGCATGTTTTTGTCATCCAAGACAATCAAAAGACTTTCATTATTTATTTATTATTTTACATTTTTGACATTTTTTCTTAATCTCTGAACAAAGTGTAATCTTTGTCAGGGTGTTATAAGTCTTATCTTGCACTATTTAAAGATGTAATCAGTGCGATCTCTATGCAGATCAGCTGAATTATCATCACTACATCGCCTTTATCTTTGTGCTCCCCTCAGGATGTTCCAGAAATCTATCCAAACACCCTGAAAATAATCTCTCCCAAGTTATTTAAACACTCTCTGCTATGTACCTTTATTGTAGTGGACGCTGTTATTAATAATCTAGTGCATGAATGTTATGGTTAATGGCCGAGTGGTTCAGGGATGAGACTAATTTTACATGGGCACATGCTAATCTGACTTCATTTACATATACTGTTTGGACATAATTCCTTTCCTGGAGGAGATTACTGGTGCATCATTTTGCTCCATATACAGTAAATATCACAGCTAAACCATGTCAAGCTGGGAGCTGGTCTGTACTGGTCAACCAGCTACCAGCTGTTTGAAAACCTAGCTTTTTTCAGCAGCAGTGTGCTTTATTAGGGTTGGAGTAAAAACCTATAGTAGATCTCCAGGAACAGGGTTGGGCAGCCCTGCTCTAGCTGTTGAATGAGGTGTGCTTTCTTAGGGCTGGAGTAAAAACCTACAGAAAACCTTGCAGAGTGCCTCTGCTGGCATGAGTCTTAAAATGTCACTAAATTATATTAATATGGTAATATGGGATACACAAAACCATAATAATATAATTGATTGGTGTAGTCATGCATGACTATACTGGATATATGTGAATATATGTATTGTACTTCTCATGGGATTGCAACGTGGACATTAATAACAACTGTGGTTCAATGAGAATTGATAACAACAGATCTATTAACCAGCTGAAATAAATAAAAGCTTACCTTAATCCTTACCATATTAATCAGCAAAAACAATTTAAAGCAATCAAAGTTGTATGTATGAGAAAAGCAGCTCAATCTACCTTTCTGGCTTCTGCTCCTCTGTGTTGGAGAAGATCTTGAGAGTGGTGGAGAAATATGAATAAATGATTAAGTACTGTGGCATAAATGATGGTCACTGAAACCTCTGAGGGACTGCATTTGACCGTTCACAGGACCCTAAAAGGACCCAGTCTTTGAAGCATTGAGGATGTGACCTCCTCCAAACCACCATGTCCCCGCTGGCCCATTGTCATCCTTGGAGCCTGTTCATCAATGTCAGCCGTGGTGGAGACCACCATTAACACGGCCATCTGCTCAGAGCTGGGCTGCTGTCCCTGTACAGCCTCTAAATACCAGCTCTGGGAAGCAGAATGGCTCCAAGAGGGACTGCCTTTTAATGAGGGGATAGCAGAGTTCACGGGTGTGCTGCAAATTCGACCTTAACGATACTTAATTATTGTTCTTGCAAAGTTTTCTTTTTAAACTTACAACTGCCCATAAAAAGAAAATAAGTTTCTGTTTACAGTTTTTTACAATCGTTTTCACACTTGTCTCAATACCATGTCCACTTTTTCAAAACACTTAACACATTCACCATATCATTAGACTATGTGAACTAAACTGTGGATATTTTTGCACTGCTTTCATACTAAAGGCATTCAATCACCACTTCTTCCAAAATTCATGAATACCTCTCTCAGTCAGTGTTCACTACCAGCAAATGTTTGTACAAATACAGCAACTTTTGCAGACATTTAGATACTCTGTTCAAAACAGTTAACTTTCAGTTCAAAACCCAATAAAATTCTGAAAAATTCTGAAAAATGAAACTATATGCTTGAAATACGTAAGACAGATCATTCTGATTTGAGCAGAAAGTTTATTCAGTTTATTACATTTTTTTGTTTGCAGCCTTGTTACCATCTATACAAAAGTGATCATACTTGCATTGAAATGTGCATGTATATAGGGAAAATATAGATGTAGTTGTCACTGAAGAGATTTTTCCACTATTACTGCTGTATATGTACTGTTGAAACATCTGGCTGTCATTTCAGTGAACCTACCAAGGTGTTTGTTGTTTGTGCCCTGTTACCACATATACAAAAGGGGCCACCTTTGGATTGGCATTTGCATTCTTTAGCCTTGGTGGGGAAAATGGATGCAGCCAGAGGCAGAGGAAGAAGACGTCCCGGAAGAGCATCAACCAAACCAAGTTCAATTGATGTGTATATTACAGCAGTACTGTGATTTCAGAAGTCTCCAGAAAAAGCAGATGTATCAGTGCACATTTGTCTTTGACTCACTACAGGACCCAGCGGTTACCTCACACAGTCACACAGGGGGGAAGGGGAAGAATGTTTAAGGAACAATATGAAGTTTATGAAGGTATATGTGAAGGTTTAGGACCACCACCCACATGAACAGATGTCACTTCTAGATGCAATGGCTGCTGGGTGTATGGACATAACAGTGGAACACATCCAGGGCTGGAAAAGGCACGCAAAGAGATGTTTTCCTCGGTGTATAGCAAGAGATAACATTTGGAGTGATGTTGATGAAAATCTATAGCCAAATGCAGAGGACAGGATGGATGGGCCAGGCCAACAGTAGACTTCTGATACTGATAGGCAGACAATATATGTGCAAATTACTGTATATAGTGAAAATATTGCTTTTTGGTATGTATTTGTTATTGATTGTAATGTACTTTGAGTAATTGATTGTATTGTATTTTTCTTTTCTGAATTACAGTATATTGCACTGTGAGAACAAATGTCAAAATACTGTAAACCCTTTGAAGAATACTGTTGCTTTTGTGATTTGTTTCTTTATCATATATTCTTTTATGTTACATGTTATGTTATGTTATATGTTTTATGTGGGATTCTGGGATTCCAATATAGTAAAACATTAATTCATTTACAGTTTACTGTAAATTTACCACACTTAGTCATGACATCTATTGTGAGAGGCAAACCAACAGATCAAAAGTTTCTTTAGCTACTTGGCTTGAAATATTTGTGGATGCAAAAATAGAGGAAAGGGAAACACATAATATATGTATTTAGCAATGCTCCAAGTTGTTTGTGTTTTGTAGTTCATTGTACATTGAGTGACAAAGTAGTCTTATGGGAGAAAGCATGCGCTATAGTTATGGCAGCAAGAGTCACTTTTGGGTGAAATATTAAGTGTTTTGGTGATTGAAGTGCATTTTGCACCAAAGGTTAACTGATGTGCTCAGGTGTGTGTTTCAAAAGCACACTGTGTGAAGAGTTTTGAAAAAGTGGACATGGTATTGAGACAAGTGTGAAAACGATTGTAAAAAACTGTAAGTTCTCCTTCAGCTTCTGCTCCAATACCGGTTTCCCCAGAACCCCACACAGCACTCAAACAGAACCCACACAGCACTCAAACAGAACCCACACAGCACTCAAACAGAACCCCACACAGCACTCAAACAGAACCCACACAGCACTCAAACAGAACCCCACACAACACTCAAACAGAACCCACACAGCACTCAAACAGAACCCCACACAACACTCAAACAGAACCCACACAGCACTCAAACAGAGGAGGCATAGTACAACTGTGCACTGCCTACAGGCTCATGAGCAAACAGCCGTTCATCATTCTTCACAAGTGAATCTGTGTCCAGGTCTTATGGTACAACTCACCAAACATGGACTGACACACACAAAGACTGAGCTATTTTCATCTTCCCGATGTTTTAACTCTCACAATATCTCTTAGGATACTCCTTGAGTTCAAAAAAACAATTAACATCTCTAGGCTCAGGCCTCCAAGTAACCAATGGTAATCGATCTTCAAACAAAGTCAAGATTTCAGGGTGGAGCAATATGGTAAATGGTTGGCATTTATATAGTCCCTTTATCCAAAGCGCTGTACAATTGATGCTTCTCATTCACCCATTCATACACACACTCACACACCAACGGCGATTGGCTGCCATGCAAGGCACCAACCAGCTCGTCAGGAGCATTTGGGGGTTAGGCGACACTTCGACACAGCCCGGGCGGGGGATCGAACCGGCAACCCTTCCGACTGCCAGACGACTGCTCTTACTGCCTGAGCCATGTCGCCCCTCTATATATGGATATATATAGACACCCTCATGGACCCGTTTCAGCATGGAGTCCCACGTCTGTTGCAGAATTGCTGAACTTCATTTTCTTCTGAATCCCTGCCTGGTCAAAATAAAGATGGAGGATGCGGCCCTTTGTGCCAGAAGCAACCAGCAAACTGCAGGACTGTCAACTGACTATTCACACAATATTGAGCCAAGAATGAAGGTCTACCAATGGGCAAAGATGCCCTAACCCTGTCTAAATTGACTCTGCTAGTAAACTAATGCAAATGAGCAAGACAAATATGCAAATGGACAAGACAAATAGCAGAACTTTTACTCACGAGCAACAAACATTTAGAGAATCAAAAACATTTCCTCTAAAATTGATATATTATTTAAAACAGCAATTAATATTGATTTACCATTAACAAACAAATCATCAGTTTTATTGAATAGAATATTCATCAGTATATTCTAAAAATAAAAAAATGATGCTGTTCCTCTAATGATTCTCATTAAAAGAAGTGCCATGGTTGGGTGAAAACATTTTGTTTGCGTTGTATTTTTGCAAAATATTTGAGTGAAAAAAACAGGTTCTGATTTAACTGGATTGAATGTACTCTGGATTAATAAAAAGGAAAAACAAAATGAAAAAATGACTTTTCCTGGCAGCATGATTGGCGTGACCTTCAGTATATGAGTTTATATTGCCCTGCTCTCATGACAGTGATTAATTACGCTGTCTGTTTATCGGACACAGGACCGATGAAGGGGACATTTATGCATCTTTTATAATGGCTCATATGCCTATGTGTGGCATTGCCTCTTCCACACCAGACATCAGCTGCTTCTGGAGACCCGTTTGACCCCATAAATATTTATGGGACAGTCTGTAGCATAGTGGCTAAGGTACATGACTGGGACAGTCTGTAGCATAGTGGCTAAGGTACATGACTGGGACAGTCTGTAGCATAGTGGCTAAGGTACATGACTGGGACAGTCTGTAGCATAGTGGCTAAGGTACATGACTGGGACAGTCTGTAGCATAGTGGCTAAGGTACATGACTGGGACAGTCTGTAGCATAGTGGCTAAGGTACATGACTGGGACAGTCTGTAGCATAGTGGCTAAGGTACATGACTGGGACAGTCTGTAGCATAGTGGCTAAGGTACATGACTGGGACAGTCTGTAGCATAGTGGCTAAGGTACATGACTGGAACCTGGATGGTTGGTGGTTCAAGCCCCAGTGTAGCCCTTAACCCCACATTGCTCCAGGGGGGATTGTCCCCTCCTTAGTCTAATCAACTGTAAGTGGCTTTACACTGGGCCATGACCCCCCAACCTTCCGGGTCCCAGTCATGCCAGTAGCCAGTAGGCTATAGGCTGCCCCTGCAAACAGAGAATCAACAAAACATCGTGCACAGACAAGGCAGTGTAGAGCTGGTGTCTGTAATGAATAAATGTCACATGATTTTAAGGAAGACGGTCTTCTGATGCAGAAGGCAGAAACAGAAGAAGAAAAAATAAATTGTGCCAAATGGCAGTCAGCTCATATTCTGTTTCTGGGTGAAAATATTTTGAGTGACTCCAATGAGACAGAGAAGCAAAACCTTTACTTCTTCTTTTTTGGGTCATGTGTTTAAAATGATATACTTAAGGGGTAGAGTGTCTGTCCATAAGCCAATTTCACTTGATTTAGGGAAGTGCCTGAACAAGTGCTGTTTTATCTGTGTGTTATACATTCACAGAGTGCTGTTTTATCTGTGTGCTTATATTCACAGAGTGCTGTTTTATCTGTGTGTTATACATTCACAGAGTGCTGTTCTATCTGTGTGCGTACATTCACAGAGTGCTGTTCTATCTGTGTGCGTACATTCACAGAGTGCTGTTTTATCTGTGTGCACACATTCACAGAGTGCTGTTCTATCTGTGTGCACACATTCACAGAGTGCTGTTTTATCTGTGTGCACACATTCACAGAGTGCTGTTCTATCTGTGTGCTTATATTCACAGAGTGCTGTTTTATCTGTGTGCACACATTCACAGAGTGCTGTTTTATCTGTGTGCACACATTCACAGAGTGCTGTTTTATCTGTGTGTTATACATTCACAGAGTGCTGTTCTATCTGTGTGCACACATTCACAGAGTGCTGTTCTATCTGTGTGCACACATTCACAGAGTGCTGTTTTATCTGTGTGCTTATATTCACAGAGTGCTGTTCTATCTGTGTGCACACATTCATAGAGTGCTGTTTTATCTGTGTGTTATACATTCACAGAGTGCTGTTTTATCTGTGTGCACACATTCACAGAGTGCTGTTCTATCTGTGTGCTTATATTCACAGAGTGCTGTTCTATCTGTGTGCACACATTCACAGAGTGCTGTTTTATCTGTGTGCACACATTCACAGAGTGCTGTTCTATCTGTGTGCTTATATTCACAGAGTGCTGTTTTATCTGTGTGCACACATTCACAGAGTGCTGTTCTATCTGTGTGCTTATATTCACAGAGTGCTGTTTTATCTGTGTGCACACATTCACAGAGTGCTGTTTTATCTGTGTGCACACATTCACAGAGTGCTGTTTTATCTGTGTGCACACATTCACAGAGTGCTGTTTTATCTGTGTGCATACATTCACAGAGTGCTGTTCTATCTGTGTGCACACATTCATAGAGTGCTGTTTTATCTGTGTGTTATACATTCACAGAGTGCTGTTTTATCTGTGTGTGCTTATATTCACAGAGTGCTGTTTTATCTGTGTGCACACATTCACAGAGTGCTGTTTTATCTGTGTGTTATACTTTTGCAGCGTGGGTAATAATAATGCATGCTTGCCCCAGTGTAGTCCAAGACAAGGGTCGGAAAGTCTGAAATTACTATCCTGAAAATGCTATGGTCATAACAGGAGCAACAACATTGATTATACTGATAATACCATGTCTAACCCCAGTCCTTAGCATCTCAGGTGAATCTAAATCCATAATGAATGGAATTCTGTAAAGCGCTTCTCTCAGTTTAATTATGAGTAAAATGAAATGAAATAGACAAACTTCAACATGCTGTGTGTTTTGTAAAGGTCACTATACAGAATTTCTGAAAGTTTCATTGACATTCACTGTCAACAGCTGTGCTACACAACTGTAAAACTGTGCCCCACTCCTCTTCCTTACCCAGCGTGCCCCACTCCTCCTCCTTACCCAGCATGCCCCACTCCTCCTCCTTACGCAGCATGCCCCACTCCTCCTCCTTACCCAGCATGCCCCACTCCTCCTGATCCTCCTTACCCAGCATGCCCCACTCCTCCTCCGTACCCAGCATGCCCCACTCCTCCTGATCCCCCATGGCCTAAGACCACCCTGCTCTGGGTAAGACGCACTACATCCCACTTTATTGATCAACAGAAAAGGTGTAACTCAAGCGCAGAGTATCTGCTGCCGCATCCGATCCATCAACTGGCCAATCACAGTCTCCTCCCTTTTTTCTTTTTGGCTGAGAAGACATGACCAGCGTAAAATCTTTTGATCATTTCATTAAAAATTCCATCAAAACATAGTCTACTAATTATTACCAGGGTCTGAGATGTAGTGGCTGAATTAAAGCTGATTTAATTTGTGCCATCTGACCCAAAGCTGTTATTATCTCTTTCCCCAGTGAAACACAGTTATTATGTATATATATATTATTATTATGGATTGTGACTTTGGAAACCCATTAGATGTAACACATATTAAAACATGCATTTTGATTTTTGATATCCTGTATAATCATCCCCTACTATGCAAAAAAAAAAGAATAAAAGTGAAAGAATTAAAAAATCACAAACGACAATAATTACCATTTAAAAATGACACTGTTACTCAGGCACTGATGCACAGTGTTTAAACAGAGTGTGGCTGCTGCAGCCTGTTGGTAATTCATGTGCTAGTCTAACGTAGCTCTGCGTGTCTCAGACAGCCTCTGCTCAGAGAACACTTTCCATTAAAGCCAGTTTTGCACTTTTCTACAGAGCGTTTTCACAGCACAGAGCGTTTCTGTAGTACAGAGCGTTTCTGTAATACAGAGCGTTTCTGTAGTACAGAGCGTTTCCACAGTACAGAGAGTTTCTGTAGTACAGAGCGTTTCTGTAGTGCAGAGCGTTTCCACAGTACAGAGCGTTTCTGTAGTACAGAGCGTTTCTGTAGTACAGAGCATTTCCACAGTACAGAGAGTTTCTGTAGTATAGAGAGTTTCTGTAATACAGAGCGTTTCTGTAGTACAGAGCGTTTCTGTAGTACAGAGCGTTTCTGTAGTACAGAGCATTTCCACAGTACAGAGAGTTTCTGTAGTATAGAGAGTTTCTGTAATACAGAGCGTTTCTGTAGTACAGAGCGTTTCTGTAGTACAGAGCGTTTCCACAGTACAGAGCGTTTCTGTAGTACAGAGCGTTTCCACAGTACAGAGCGTTTCTGTAGTACAGAGCGTTTCCACAGTACAGAGCGTTTCTGTAGTACAGAGCGTTTCCACAGTACAGAGAGTTTCTGTAGTACAGAGCGTTTCCACAGTACAGAGCGTTTCTGTAGTACAGAGAGTTTCCACAGTACAGAGCGTTTCTGTAGTACAGACAGGCAGCAGTGTCGAGTGTGAGATTCCCTCTGTGTGTGTGTGTGAGATTCCCTCTGTGTGCGTGTGTGTGTGAGTGTGTGTGTGAGATTCCCTCTGTGTGCGTGTGTGTGTGTGCGTGTGTGTGTGAGATTCTCCCTCTGTGTGTGTGTGTGTGAGATTCTCCCTCTGTGTGTGTGTGTGTGATATTCTCCCTCTCTGTGTGTGTGTGTGAGATTCCCTCTGTGTGTGTGTGTGTGAGATTCTCCCTCTGTGTGTGTGTGTGTGATATTCTCCCTCTGTGTGCGTGTGTGTGTGAGATTCTCCCTCTGTGTGCGTGTGTGTGTGAGATTCCCTGTGTGTGTGTGTGTGTGAGATTCTCCCTCTGTGTGTGTGTGTGAGAGATTCTCCCTCTGTGTGTGTGTGTGTGAGATTCTCCCTCTGTGTGTGTGTGTGTGAGATTCCCTCTGTGTGTGTGTGTGAGATTCTCCCTCTGTGTGTGTGTTTGTGAGATTCCCTCTGTGTGCGTGTGTGTGTGAGATTCCCTCTGTGTGTGTGTGTGTGAGATTCTCCCTCTGTGTGTGTGTGTGTGAGATTCCCTCTGTGTGTGTGTGTGTGAGATTCCCTCTGTGTGCGTGTGTGTGTGTGATTCACTCTGTGTGTGTGTGTGGTTAATCTAATAGAGGCTACAGCTCTGGGTTGGCTTAACTGAGGTACCATGTGACAGTGATATCAAAGGATATATTTTATAACATTAAAAAAAGGATTCATGCAGGGATGTGTAATTCTAATATTGAATGACAGTCATGATGGCATGTGTGGCTGGGATAGACGTCTCAGGCAGTCCTTTGAAAGGATGAATTATTTTACTTTCATTTGCTTTTAGACTTCAAGGCATGTGAGCAATGTAACATGAAAAAACGTCCAGTTGGTGATTATTAAACATGCTTCAAATTATTCCTCTTCCGAAGTCTTGAACTTAAATCCCCCCTTGCCTTAATGCGAACATGATGGGGTATAAACCCAGCAGCTTCCTTATTTAGTAAAAGGCACACACACACACGCACACATGTACACAGTTCCACATATTCGCACACACACACATACACACATACACACACACACACTCACACACACACACACACAGGAACACTAATGAGGTTAATAATTCATGTTTTGATATTTCACCTGGTCTCACCTGGCCAGTCGGAGGTAACACCTTGATGCACAGTAGATCTAGAGGTCAGAGAAGATCCGGGCCCAGGTGAGCACACTTTCCCCTGAGCTTTAAATAATTACGTCCCAAACAGGCCCGGACTGTGGGCCAGCTCGTTTCAGACGTCCCAAACAGGCCCGGACTGTGGGCCAGCTCGTTTCAGACGTCCCAAACAGGCCCGGACTGTGGGCCAGCTCGTTTCAGACGTCCCAAACAGGCCCGGACTGTGGGCCAGCTCGTTTCAGACGTCCCAAACAGGCCCGGACTGTGGGCCAGCTCGTTTCAGATGTCCCAAACAGGCCCGGACTGTGGGCCAGCTCGTTTCAGACGTCCCAAACAGGCCCGGACTGTGGGCCAGCTCGTTTCAGACGTCCCAAACAGGCCCGGACTGTGGGCCAGCTCGTTTCAGACGTCCCAAACAGGCCCGGACTGTGGGCCAGCTCGTTTCAGACGTCCCAAACAGGCCCGGACTGTGGGCCAGCTCGTTTCAGACGTCCCAAACAGGCCCGGACTGTGGGCCAGCTCGTTTCAGATGTCCCAAACAGGCCCGGACTGTGGGCCAGCTCATTTCAGATGTCCCAAACAGGCCCGGTCAGAGGAGAAGCTGCAGTGTCAGCCGCCCTCACAGGCTGACGGCTCGGACCTTTTCGGACCTTTTCGGACCTTTTCGGACCTTTTCAGACCTTTTCAGACCTTTTCCGCGCTTTGCTGCTCCTTCAGACTTCGTTAGCAAGTGTGCTCAGCCGTGTCCGTCTAACGAAGCGCTCTCTCACTGTGCCAAGTACAGCAGACTGCAGTGTGTGTGCCTGTCTGAGATCCGCCCTGTCTGTGATCTGCCCTGTCTGCGATCCTCCCTCTCTGCGATCCACCCTGTCTGTGATCTACCCTCTCTGTGATCCACTCCTCTCTGTGATCCACCCTCTCTGTGATCCGCCCTGTCTGCGATCCCCTCTGTGATCTAGCCCTCTCTGTGATCCTCTCTGTGATCTGGCCTCTCTGTGATCCACCCTGTCTGCGATCCTCCCTCTCTGCGATCCACCCTGTCTGTGATCCACCCTGTCTGCGATCCCCTCTCTGCGATCCGCCCTCTCTGTGATCCTCTCTGTGATCCACCCTCTCTGTGATCCTCTCTGTGATCCACCCTCTCTGTGATCCTCTCTGTGATCCACCCTGTCTGCGATCCCCTCTCTGCGATCCGCCCTCTCTGTGATCCACCCTCTCTGTGATCCTCCCTCTCTGTGATCCTCTCTGTGATCCTCCCTCTCTGTGATCCACCCTCTCTGTGATCCTCTCTGTGATCCAGCCCTCTCTGTGATCCTCTCTGTGATCCACCCTGTCTGCGATCCGCCCTCTCTGTGATCCAGGCCTCTCTGTGATCTGGCCTCTCTGTGATCCACCCTCTCTGTGATCCTCTCTGTGATCCTCTCTGTGATCCACCCTCTCTGTGATCCACCCTCTCTGTGATCCTCTCTGTGATCTGGCCTCTCTGTGATCTGGCCTCTCTGTGATCCACCCTCTCTGTGATCCACCCTCTCTGTGATCCTCTCTGTGATCCACCCTCTCTGTGATCCACCCTCTCTGTGATCCTCTCTGTGATCCACCCTGTCTGCGATCCCCTCTCTGTGATCCTCTCTGTGATCCAGCCCTCTCTGTGATCCTCTCTGTGATCCACCCTCTCTGTGATCCTCTCTGTGATCCTCTCTGTGATCCACCCTCTCTGTGATCCACCCTCTCTGTGATCCTCTCTGTGATCCACCCTCTCTGTGATCCACCCTCTCTGTGATCCTCTCTGTGATCTGGCCTCTCTGTGATCTGGCCTCTCTGTGATCCACCCTCTCTGTGATCCACCCTCTCTGTGATCCTCTCTGTGATCCTCCCTCTCTGTGATCCACCCTCTCTGTGATCCACCCTCTCTGTGATCCTCTCTGTGATCCACCCTCTCTGTGATCCTCTCTGTGATCCTCCCTCTCTGTGATCCACCCTCTCTGTGATCCTCCCTCTCTGTGATCCTCCCTCTCTGTGATCCTCCCTCTCTGTGATCCTCCCTCTCTCCGCTGTTTCAGTGTTTTTCTCCCCACTACACATTTTTGGGGATTCAGGTCATTCTGGTTTCTTTCCAATTGTCCTTCTGCTACTCTATAAAGTGTCTTATACAGTACAGTATCTGTAAAAAGTACTATACAAAATGAATTGAATTGAATCAGGGGCACAGTTTAAAGACCTTAGAAGCATGACAATGACAAGATGACAATGGAAACAAAATGCTTTCTATTTTGTTCCCTGTTCTGATTACTATTGTCCTGCTGATTATTCCAGGGCAGCTTGAATGCCATTGGAAGCAGAACACATACTTTCACAGAGCAGAACACACACTTTCACAGAACAGAACACACGCTTTCACAGAGCAGAACAGAGCAGAACACATGCTTTCACAGAGCAGAAACAGCCACAGACCTCAGTGATGAACTTCTATGACGCTCTTTGTCATTTGATAACGCTACTGAGGCATTCTCTGCCCTCACTCTGACTGGGCTCCTTATTTTCCACTTAAACCACAACGACACGATTTCAGCATGCTGCGAATAAAATCAGTCATTTCCTGCCTTCATTTACAAAGAAAAGAAATCACCAGGAGACCGTGGATAAATGTGACGTTACCAAGGAGACCTGCACTTGCTTTTGTTATGCCCCTGATCTTAAAACATCCTCGGTGATCTTTGGTGATGAACAATTCAAATATTCACAGAGTGCCCCAAAGGAAGCGTGTGTCATGACTGTTCTGAGTGCAGCTGAGATCACAGACGTTCTCCTGATTAATCTCAGTGTCTATGTTTCCTGTCAGAGACTCTCTGGCCGGCCACGGAGCACCGCTCGTCCATCCACGCTGTGGCTGTGGCTGTTGCTGACATGCTGTGGCTGTGGCTGTTGCTGACACGCTGTGGCTGTGGCTGTTGCTGACACGCTGTGGCTGTGGCTGTTGCTGACACGCTGTGGCTGTGGCTGTTGCTGACACGCTGTGGCTGTGGCTGTTGCTGACACGCTGTGGCTGTGGCTGTTGCTGACACGCTGTGGCTGTGGCTGTGGCTGACACGCTGTGGCTGTGGCTGTGGCTGACACGCTGTGGCTGTGGCTGTGGCTGACACGCTGTGGCTGTTGCTGACACGCTGTGGCTGTGGCTGTTGCTGACACGCTGTGGCTGTGGCTGTGGCTGACACACTGTGGCTGTGGCTGTGGCTGTGGCTGTGGCTGACATGCTGTGGCTGTTGCTGACACGCTGTGGCTGTGGCTGTTGCTGACACGCTGTGGCTGTGGCTGACACGCTGTGGCACAGGCAGGACTGTCTCCTGTCAGATGTGATGTTTTGTTTATCATCTCGCTGTAGAAATGAAATCAACTTCTGGGTGCAGTACATAATTATAAATCCAGCTTTATTGCTGGAAGACAAAAAGCACCATTATTGAGTTATTCCATATTGTTTTTTTATGAGTTGTAGCACCTGAAAGTTTTATGCGGAAGTTTGCGTCGCTTGGCACGGTTCCCCTGCGGGTTCGTGCCAGTGCAGGCTGCGTATTTCACAAACATCATCCTCTAATTGAAACCCGAGAACAGAAAACGCAAACAAAAGGGACATTTTCAAACAAATCATTAGGTGTCACGTATTTCAGCACACAATTACAGTCTGACACAGCGGGAGGACAAACTATTTCCTGTAAAGTTGCACAGTGAATGCATTTGTGTTTTTCAGTACAAACTGCATAATTCTTCAGTCAGAAAGTTTATTGATACTTCCAATGAGACTTAGTTTGGATGCTGCAACCCATTTCGCAATACCAGACAAAAAAACTAAAGGAAAATTGTGCAAGTAATATGTATTAGGTTTCACTTAAAAAAATAAGTCTGCAGTTCAGAAGAATGTTACTGAAGTGAGCCCAGTCCATGTGTATGTGTGTGAGTGTGTGTGGGTGGGTAAGGGGTGTGTGTGTGTGTGTGTGTGTGTGTGTGTGAGTGTGTGTGGGTGGGTAAGGGGTGTGTGTATGGGTGTGAGAGAGTGTGTGTGTGAGTGTGTGTGGGTGGGTAAGGGGTGTGTGTGTGTGTGTGTGTATGAGTGTGTGTGTGAGTGTGTGTGTGTGTGAGTGTGTGTGGGTGGGTAAGGGGTGTGTGTGTGTGTGCGTGTGCGTGGGTGGGTGGGTAAGGGGTGTGTGTGTGTGTGTGTGTGAGTGTGTGTGGGTGGGTAAGGGGTGTGTGTGGGTAAGGGGTGTGTGTGTGTGAGTGTGTGTGTGTGAGTGTGTGTGGGTGGGTAAGGGGTGTGTGTGTGTGTGTGTGTGTGTGAGAGTGTGTGTGGGTGGGTAAGGGGTGTGTGTGTGTGAGTGTGTGTGTGAGAGTGTGTGTGGGTGGGTAAGGGGTGTGTGTGTGAGAGTGTGTGTGGGTGGGTAAGGGGTGTGTGTGTGTGAGTGTGTGTGTGTGGGTAAGGGGTGTGTGTGTGTGAGTGTGTGTGGGTGGGTAAGGGGTGTGTGTGTGAGAGTGTGTGTGGGTGGGTAAGGGGTGTGTGTGTGTGAGTGTGTGTGGGTGGGTAAGGGGTGTGTGTGTGTGAGTGTGTGTGGGTGGGTAAGGGGTGTGTGTGTGTGAGTGTGTGTGGGTGGGTAAGGGGTGTATGTGTGTGTGTGTGTGTGTGTGTGTGGGTGGGTAAGGGGTGTGTGTGTGAGAGTGTGTGTGGGTGGGTAAGGGGTGTGTGTGTGTGAGTGTGTGTGTGTGGGTAAGGGGTGTATGTGTGTGAGTGTGTGTGTGTGGGTAAGGGGTGTGTGTGTGAGAGTGTGTGTGGGTGGGTAAGGGGTGTGTGTGTGTGAGTGTGTGTGGGTGGGTAAGGGGTGTGTGTGTGTGTGTGGGTAAGGGGTGTGTGTGTGTGAGTGTGTGTGGGTGGGTAAGGGGTGTGTGTGTGTGAGTGTGTGTGGGTGGGTAAGGGGTATATGTGCCTCTCAGTCAGTAAACGTGTCTGTGCTGCAGGCTGGAGTCTCCAACACGCTCCCTGTTCATGGACGCGCCGAAGGGCGTGCAGATCCTGGCCGAGGTGGGCGACATCCAGGCCGTGTGCAAGAACAAGCTGCGCCTGGAGTCAAAGGATGGAGAGGTAACTGTTCTGTTCTTCTCTCCTCTCTCCGTCTGTCTCATCCCCTCTTCTCTCTCTCCATCTGTCTCATCCCCTCTCTCTCTCCGTCTCTCATCCCCTCTTCTGTCTCTCCATCTGTCTCATCCCCTCTCTCTCTCTGTCTGTCTCATCCCCTCTCTCTCTCTGTCTGTCTCATCCCCTCTTCTCTCTCTCCATCTGTCTCATCCCCTCTCTCTCTCTCTGTCTCTCATCCCCTCTCTCTCTCTCTCTCTCTCTCTCTCTCTGTGTTGTGTCTCATAAATACACCTTAACTCCCATCTGAAGTTCAGCTCTGGCCTGATGACTTCATAACACCTGACCTTTTATATTGCCATTTCACTCCAGCCCCTGGGACTTCCCCCTCCTTTAAAATAAGGACACTGAGACCAGGTGGTAATATTCCTGCAGAAAGGTAAAATGGTGGCCCTAATTCTAAATGAGCGGAGCTTGGGGATTACAATGCCTAAAGGTGACTTTATCCAAATGTTCTGATATCTCAGTTTAAAATAAACAGCCCCTGAAATGGATTGGCAGCCTGTCCAGGGTGCATTCCTGCCTCCCGCCCACTGCATGCTGGGATAAGCTGCAGCCACCTCCAGCCTCTGCAATCCTGATGCAGAATAAGCGATTTTAAAGATGGATGACGGGTGTAAAAAATATCCTGTCTCACTGTGAATACACCGAGGTAAGAAGAGACTGGTGCTGTCGAAGAGAGTTTGGTTTCTTTGGTTTGAAGGTTAATGAGTCATAAAGGTCATAATGATGGTATATTAGGGACTATATTCATATGCAGCATGACTCACACTGGAAATAGCTGCACTGATGACTGGAGGTCACTGAGCTTCTAGTGGTTACTGGCGCCACAGGGACAGTGTGTCCACCCTGTGTAACTCTGCTCCACAGGGACAGTGTGTCCACCCTGTGTAACTCTGCTCCACAGGGACAGTGTGTCCACCCTGTGTAACTCTGCCCCACAGGGACAGTGTGTCCACCCTGTGTAACTCTGCTCCACAGGGACAGTGTGTCCACCCTGTGTAACTCTGCCCCACAGGGACAGTGTGTCCACCCTGTGTAACTCTGCTCCACAGGGACAGCCTGTCCACCCTGTGTAACTCTGCCCCACAGGGACAGTGTGTCCACCCTGTGTAACTCTGCTCCACAGGGACAGTGTGTCCACCCTGTGTAACTCTGCTCCACAGGGACAGTGTGTCCACCCTGTGTAACTCTGCTCCACAGGGACAGTGTGTCCACCCTGTGTAACTCTGCTCCACAGGGACAGCGTGTCCACCCTGTGTAACTCTGCCCCACAGGGACAGTGTGTCCACCCTGTGTAACTCTGCTCCACAGGGACAGTGTGTCCACCCTGTGTAACTCTGCCCCACAGGGACAGTGTGTCCACCCTGTGTAACTCTGCTCCACAGGGACAGTGTGTCCACCCTGTGTAACTCTGCCCCACAAGGACAGTGTGTCCACCCTGTGTAACTCTGCTCCACAGGGACAGTGTGTCCACCCTGTGTAACTCTGCCCCACAGGGACAGTGTGTCCACCCTGTGTAACTCTGCCCCACAGGGACAGTGTGTCCACCCTGTGTAACTCTGCTCCACAGGGACAGCCTGTCCACCCTGTGGAACTCTGCTCCACAGGGACAGTGTGTCCACCCTGTGTAACTCTGCTCCACAGGGACAGCCTGTCCACCCTGTGGAACTCTGCTCCACAGGGACAGTGTGTCCACCCAGTGTAACTGTCCCACAAGGACAGCGTGTCCACCCTGTGTAACTCTGCCCCACAGGGACAGCGTGTCCACCCTGTGTAACCCTGCCCCACAGGGACAGTGTGTCCACCCTGTGTAACTCTGCCCCACAGGGACAGTGTGTCCACCCTGTGTAACTCTGCTCCACAGGGACAGCCTATCTACCCTGTGTAACTCTGCCCCACAGGGACAGTGTGTCCACCCTGTGTAACTCTGCCCCACAGGGACAGTGTGTCCACCCTGTGTAACTCTGCCCCACAGGGACAGTGTGTCCACCCTGTGTAACTCTGCTCCACAGGGACAGCCTATCTACCCTGTGTAACTCTGCCCCACAGGGACAGTGTGTCCACCCTGTGTAACTCTGCCCCACAGGGACAGTGTGTCCACCCTGTGTAACTCTGCTCCACAGGGACAGCCTATCTACCCTGTGTAACTCTGCTCCACAGGGACAGTGTGTCCACCCTGTGTAACTCTGCCCCACAGGGACAGTGTGTCCACCCTGTGTAACTCTGCTCCACAGGGACAGCCTGTCCACCCTGTGGAACTCTGCTCCACAGGGACAGTGTGTCCACCCAGTGTAACTGTCCCACAAGGACAGCGTGTCCACCCTGTGTAACTCTGCCCCACAGGGACAGTGTGTCCACCCTGTGTAACCCTGCCCCACAGGGACAGTGTGTCCACCCTGTGTAACTCTGCCCCACAGGGACAGTGTGTCCACCCTGTGTAACTCTGCTCCACAGGGACAGCCTATCTACCCTGTGTAACTCTGCCCCACAGGGACAGTGTGTCCACCCTGTGTAACTCTGCCCCACAGGGACAGTGTGTCCACCCTGTGTAACTCTGCCCCACAGGGACAGTGTGTCCACCCTGTGTAACTCTGCTCCACAGGGACAGCCTATCTACCCTGTGTAACTCTGCCCCACAGGGACAGTGTGTCCACCCTGTGTAACTCTGCCCCACAGGGACAGTGTGTCCACCCTGTGTAACTCTGCTCCACAGGGACAGTGTGTCCACCCTGTGTAACTCTGCTCCACAGGGACAGCGTGTCCACCCTGTGTAACTCTGCCCCACAGGGACAGTGTGTCCACCCTGTGTAACTCTGCTCCACAGGGACAGTGTGTCCACCCTGTGTAACTCTGCCCCACAGGGACAGTGTGTCCACCCTGTGTAACTCTGCTCCACAGGGACAGTGTGTCCACCCTGTGTAACTCTGCCCCACAGGGACAGTGTGTCCACCCTGTGTAACTCTGCTCCACAGGGACAGCCTGTCCACCCTGTGTAACTCTGCTCCACAGGGACAGTGTGTCCACCCTGTGTAACTCTGCTCCACAGGGACAGTGTGTCCACCCTGTGTAACTCTGCCCCACAGGGACAGTGTGTCCACCCTGTGTAACTCTGCCCCACAGGGACAGTGTGGCCACCCTGTGTAACTCTGCTCCACAGGGACAGCCTGTCCACCCTGTGGAACTCTGCTCCACAGGGACAGTGTGTCCACCCTGTGTAACTCTGCTCCACAGGGACAGCCTGTCCACCCTGTGGAACTCTGCTCCACAGGGACAGTGTGTCCACCCTGTGTAACTGTCCCACAAGGACAGCGTGTCCACCCTGTGTAACTCTGCCCCACAGGGACAGCGTGTCCACCCTGTGTAACCCTGCCCCACAGGGACAGTGTGTCCACCCTGTGTAACTCTGCCCCACAGGGACAGTGTGTCCACCCTGTGTAACTCTGCTCCACAGGGACAGTGTGTCCACCCTGTGTAACTCTGCCCCACAGGGACAGTGTGTCCACCCTGTGTAACTCTGCCCCACAGGGACAGTGTGTCCACCCTGTGTAACTCTGCTCCACAGGGACAGCCTGTCCACCCTGTGGAACTCTGCTCCACAGGGACAGTGTGTCCACCCTGTGTAACTCTGCTCCACAGGGACAGCCTGTCCACCCTGTGGAACTCTGCTCCACAGGGACAGTGTGTCCACCCAGTGTAACTGTCCCACAAGGACAGCGTGTCCACCCTGTGTAACTCTGCCCCACAGGGACAGCGTGTCCACCCTGTGTAACCCTGCCCCACAGGGACAGTGTGTCCACCCTGTGTAACTCTGCCCCACAGGGACAGTGTGTCCACCCTGTGTAACTCTGCTCCACAGGGACAGCCTATCTACCCTGTGTAACTCTGCCCCACAGGGACAGTGTGTCCACCCTGTGTAACTCTGCCCCACAGGGACAGTGTGTCCACCCTGTGTAACTCTGCCCCACAGGGACAGTGTGTCCACCCTGTGTAACTCTGCTCCACAGGGACAGTGTGTCCACCCTGTGTAACTCTGCCCCACAGGGACAGTGTGTCCACCCTGTGTAACTCTGCTCCACAGGGACAGTGTGTCCACCCTGTGTAACTCTGCCCCACAGGGACAGTGTGTCCACCCTGTGTAACTCTGCTCCACAGGGACAGCCTGTCCACCCTGTGTAACTCTGCTCCACAGGGACAGTGTGTCCACCCTGTGTAACTCTGCTCCACAGGGACAGTGTGTCCACCCTGTGTAACTCTGCCCCACAGGGACAGTGTGTCCACCCTGTGTAACTCTGCCCCACAGGGACAGTGTGGCCACCCTGTGTAACTCTGCTCCACAGGGACAGCCTGTCCACCCTGTGGAACTCTGCTCCACAGGGACAGTGTGTCCACCCTGTGTAACTCTGCTCCACAGGGACAGCCTGTCCACCCTGTGGAACTCTGCTCCACAGGGACAGTGTGTCCACCCAGTGTAACTGTCCCACAAGGACAGCGTGTCCACCCTGTGTAACTCTGCCCCACAGGGACAGCGTGTCCACCCTGTGTAACCCTGCCCCACAGGGACAGTGTGTCCACCCTGTGTAACTCTGCCCCACAGGGACAGTGTGTCCACCCTGTGTAACTCTGCTCCACAGGGACAGTGTGTCCACCCTGTGTAACTCTGCCCCACAGGGACAGTGTGTCCACCCTGTGTAACTCTGCCCCACAGGGACAGTGTGTCCACCCTGTGTAACTCTGCTCCACAGGGACAGCCTGTCCACCCTGTGGAACTCTGCTCCACAGGGACAGTGTGTCCACCCTGTGTAACTCTGCTCCACAGGGACAGCCTGTCCACCCTGTGGAACTCTGCTCCACAGGGACAGTGTGTCCACCCAGTGTAACTGTCCCACAAGGACAGCGTGTCCACCCTGTGTAACTCTGCCCCACAGGGACAGCGTGTCCACCCTGTGTAACCCTGCCCCACAGGGACAGTGTGTCCACCCTGTGTAACTCTGCCCCACAGGGACAGTGTGTCCACCCTGTGTAACTCTGCTCCACAGGGACAGCCTATCTACCCTGTGTAACTCTGCCCCACAGGGACAGTGTGTCCACCCTGTGTAACTCTGCCCCACAGGGACAGTGTGTCCACCCTGTGTAACTCTGCCCCACAGGGACAGTGTGTCCACCCTGTGTAACTCTGCTCCACAGGGACAGCCTATCTACCCTGTGTAACTCTGCCCCACAGGGACAGTGTGTCCACCCTGTGTAACTCTGCCCCACAGGGGACAGTGTGTCCACCCTGTGTAACTCTGCTCCACAGGGACAGCCTATCTACCCTGTGTAACTCTGCTCCACAGGGACAGTGTGTCCACCCTGTGTAACTCTGCCCCACAGGGACAGTGTGTCCACCCTGTGTAACTCTGCTCCACAGGGACAGCCTGTCCACCCTGTGGAACTCTGCTCCACAGGGACAGTGTGTCCACCCTGTGTAACTGTCCCACAAGGACAGCGTGTCCACCCTGTGTAACTCTGCCCCACAGGGACAGTGTGTCCACCCTGTGTAACCCTGCCCCACAGGGACAGTGTGTCCACCCTGTGTAACTCTGCCCCACAGGGACAGTGTGTCCACCCTGTGTAACTCTGCTCCACAGGGACAGCCTATCTACCCTGTGTAACTCTGCCCCACAGGGACAGTGTGTCCACCCTGTGTAACTCTGCCCCACAGGGACAGTGTGTCCACCCTGTGTAACTCTGCCCCACAGGGACAGTGTGTCCACCCTGTGTAACTCTGCTCCACAGGGACAGCCTATCTACCCTGTGTAACTCTGCCCCACAGGGACAGTGTGTCCACCCTGTGTAACTCTGCTCCACAGGGACAGTGTGTCCACCCTGTGTAACTCTGCCCCACAGGGACAGTGTGTCCACCCTGTGTAACTCTGCTCCACAGGGACAGTGTGTCCACCCTGTGTAACTCTGCTCATGGCCTTTCCTACAGAAGTACCCACTGCCACCACTGGACAGCCTGGGCATTATTGTTCTTATTTAGTTGAGCTTACATTTACATTTAATCATTTGGCAGATGCTTTTAATCCAAAGCGACTTACAAGTGCATAGGTTCTACCATAACTCAAAGCATCAAATCCAGAAACTAGCAAAATACACATGAAATGCTGTTCTAAACATAGTTGTCATCATAAGTGCATTTTTTTTCTTTTTTTTGGGGGGGGGGTTAGACAAGGATAGGGATATCAGAAAGGAGGGGCAGGGGAAATCAGGAGGGAGGACTAAGGTAGAGTTTGAAATCCCTGATCACTCCCTACTCCCCAACTAGACCACTCCGGTCTGCCAGCTCTGGTCGCCTTACGGTTCCCTCTCTACGGGCACCTGGCGGTCGAGCTGCACGTTCACGCCTGTTTTCCACTCTGGTTCCTCAGTGGTGGAATGACTTGCCTACCACTGTCAGAACAGCAGAATCCCTCCCCCTATTTTGACGCAGACTCAAAACCCACCTTTTCAAACTCTACCTTAGTCCTCCCTCCTGATTTCCCCTGCCCCTCCTTGTCTAACCCCCCCCCCCCCCAAAAAAAAAAGCACTTCTGATGACAACTATGTTTAGAACAGCACTTCATGTGTATTTTGCTAGTTTCTGGATGTGATGCTCTGACTTATGGTCGAACCTATGCACTTGTAAGTCGCTTTGGATTAAAAGCGTCTGCCAAATGACTAAAATGTAAAATGTAAAAAAGGTGGGTTTTGAGTCTGCGTCGAAATAGGGGGAGGGATTCTGCTGTTCTGACAGTGGTAGGCAAGTCATTCCACCACTGAGGAACCAGAACGGAAAACAGGCGTGAACGGGCAGCTCGACCGCCAGGTGCTTCATTTTTTTTTTTTTTTGTGATTGTTATTTGGGGCATATTTAAAAGACCAAATGTGTATATTCACATTGCAAGCAGATTTACCAGATCAGTAAATGTACTGTAGATAGCTGGCTTTCTTAGAAAAGCTGTTGTGATTCTTTGCTTACAATATGTTATTATATATTGGACCACAACCCTTCAGAAAGAAAAAAATGAAAATCACTGTGTCTGAATCTTGGTATTACAGCATAATAGAATTAAACATTCCAATAGACCTTCTGTTAAAGATCCCTTCACTAAACTAAATCAATGACATTTCGCCCCCTACTGGCGTTATAAACACATGGCACTCACCAACTCAGCCTCATGACGATATAAGTGATATATACTGACAGTCCAGCACAATCATAATCTTATGTTTGTATACTGTATACTTTATATACTACACAATCTTAGACTTTACCTAAATAATTTTAATATTGGTACACTGGCAGTCCTACATAATGTTAAATAGTTTCTTGTTTAAGCGATATGTAAGCCCATGTAGACTTGTAAATGTGCTAATTATAGGGATGCTCTTGGGGTTCTCCTCTGCTGCTATGACCTGGCAGGATTATAGGATGCATGAAATGATAAAATGTCGGTCATTTTTTAGAACAACAATGCTGAATGTTAATGGAAGTTATGCACATAAAATTATGGCAATGGTTCACCCAATATGGATGTAAATATACTCAAATTAAAGCTATAACGCTTTTCTCCCTTAGGATGAGCATTTTACACCTTCGATGAGCTTTAGAGAATGTGAAATGTTTAATAGAGCCTTCAGTGGACTGGATGCAGTGTATAGTGTGTGGAGGTTGGTGAATCTCTGCAGAATGCATTCAGCTCCCGTATAGTGTGTGGAGGTTGGTGAATCTCACACGGGGAGAAACAAATGAAAGGAAAACAGAGAAAGGTTTTCTGATCCCTGTAGCAGAGCAGTTAAGCATCTGTTGGCTCTCACTCTGAGTGAGCTTAATTACCTCAGCAGAACGAGCAGTTCATTCAGCCTGTGTCTTGATTAGGTGTTTCTCAGCTGGGCTGTAGCCTTCAGTGTGGAGCTCTCCCACTGTCAGCTGCACAGCTGCGATCTGAGGAGGTCTTTCACACACCCGGCTCAGCAAACGCAGCCCCACACAGCCCCACACCCCCCCACACAGACCCACACAGCCACACACAGCTCCACACAGCCACACACAGCCACACACAGCCCCACACAGCCACACACAGCCACACACAGCCCCACACAGCCACACACAGCCACACACAGCCCCACACAGCTCCACACAGCCCCACACAGACCCACACAGCCACACACAGCTCCACACAGCCACACACAGCCCCACACAGCCACACACAGCCACACACAGCCCCACACAGCCACACACAGCCACACACAGCCCCACACAGCTCCACACAGCCCCACACAGACCCACACAGCCACACACAGCTCCACACAGCCACACACAGCCACACACAGCCCCACACAGCTCCACACAGCCACACACAGCCACACACAGCCCCACACAGCTCCACACAGCCACACACAGCTCCACACAGCCACACACAGCCACACACAGCCCCACACAGCTCCACACAGCCACACACAGCCACACACAGCCACACACAGCTCCACACAGCCGCACACAGCCACACACAGCCACACACAGCCCCACACAGCCCCACACAGCCACACACAGCCCCACACAGCCGCACACAGCCGCACACCTATTCCACATTAAGATGCGCTCTCAGGGTACTAATTACTGTTGGTAGGCATATTACTTTTTTATATGTATCTCGCTACAATTATTTTTCCTGCTGTGTTTTTTCTCTTTATCTGTAAAATTTTAAAGCAGACTACAAAGTGAATACAGAAGGACAAAAACCCCTTCATTGCCAGCGAGCCAGCGACTATTTTACACCTGCATACACTGCTGCTGTTACTGCGACTATTTTACACCCGCATACACTGCTGCTGTTACTATGACTATTTTACACCCGCATACACTGCTGCTGTTACTATGACTATTTTACACCCGCATACACTGCTGCTGTTACTATGACTATTTTACACCCGCATACACTGCTGCTGTTACTATGACTATTTTACACCTGCATACACTGCTGCTGTTACTATGACTATTTTACACCCGCATACACTGCTGCTGTTACTGTGACTATTTTACACCCGCATACACTGCTGCTGTTACTATGACTATTTTACACCTGCATACACTGCTGCTGTTACTATGACTATTTTACACCTGCATACACTGCTGCTGTTACTATGACTATTTTACACCTGCATACACTGCTGCTGTTACTATGACTATTTTACACCCGCATACACTGCTGCTGTTACTGTGACTATTTTACACCCGCATACACTGCTGCTGTTACTATGACTATTTTACACCTGCATACACTGCTGCTGTTACTATGACTATTTTACACCTGCATACACTCCTGCTGTTACTGCAACTATTTTACACCTGCATACACTCCTGCTGTTACTGTGACTATTTTACACCCGCATACACTGCTGCTGTTACTATGACTATTTTACACCCGCATACACTGCTGCTGTTACTATGACTATTTTACACCCGCATACACTGCTGCTGTTACTATGACTATTTTACACCCTCATACACTGCTGCTGTTACTATGACTATTTTACACCCGCATACACTGCTGCTGTTACTATGACTATTTTACACCTGCATACACTGCTGCTGTTACTATGACTATTTTACACCCGCATACACTGCTGCTGTTACTATGACTATTTTACACCCGCATACACTGCTGCTGTTACTATGACTATTTTACACCTGCATACACTGCTGCTGTTACTATGACTATTTTACACCCGCATACACTGCTGCTGTTACTATGACTATTTTACACCGCATACACTGCTGCTGTTACTATGACTATTTTACACCTGCATACACTGCTGCTGTTACTATGACTATTTTACACCCGCATACACTGCTGCTGTTACTATGACTATTTTACACCCGCATACACTGCTGCTGTTACTATGACTATTTTACACCTGCATACACTGCTGCTGTTACTATGACTATTTTACACCCGCATACACTGCTGCTGTTACTGTGACTATTTTACACCCGCATACACTGCTGCTGTTACTATGACTATTTTACACCTGCATACACTGCTGCTGTTACTATGACTATTTTACACCTGCATACACTCCTGCTGTTACTGCAACTATTTTACACCTGCATACACTCCTGCTGTTACTGTGACTATTTTACACCTGCATACACTGCTGCTGTTACTGCAACTATTTTACACCTGCATACACTGCTGCTGTTACTGTGACTATTTTACACCCGCATACACTGCTGCTGTTACTATGACTATTTTACACCCGCATACACTGCTGCTGTTACTATGACTATTTTACACCCGCATACACTGCTGCTGTTACTATGACTATTTTACACCCTCATACACTGCTGCTGTTACTATGACTATTTTACACCCGCATACACTGCTGCTGTTACTATGACTATTTTACACCTGCATACACTGCTGCTGTTACTATGACTATTTTACACCCGCATACACTGCTGCTGTTACTATGACTATTTTACACCCGCATACACTGCTGCTGTTACTATGACTATTTTACACCTGCATACACTGCTGCTGTTACTATGACTATTTTACACCCGCATACACTGCTGCTGTTACTATGACTATTTTACACCCGCATACACTGCTGCTGTTACTATGACTATTTTACACCTGCATACACTGCTGCTGTTACTATGACTATTTTACACCCGCATACACTGCTGCTGTTACTATGACTATTTTACACCTGCATACACTGCTGCTGTTACTATGACTATTTTACACCCGCATACACTGCTGCTGTTACTGTGACTATTTTACACCCGCATACACTGCTGCTGTTACTATGACTATTTTACACCTGCATACACTGCTGCTGTTACTATGACTATTTTACACCTGCATACACTCCTGCTGTTACTGCAACTATTTTACACCTGCATACACTCCTGCTGTTACTGTGACTATTTTACACCTGCATACACTGCTGCTGTTACTGCAACTATTTTACACCTGCATACACTGCTGCTGTTACTGTGACTATTTTACACCCGCATACACTCTTGCTGTTACTGCAACTATTTTACACCTGCATACACTCCTGCTGTTACTATGACTTTTTTCCACCTGCATACACTCCTGCTGTTACTATGACTATTTTACACCTGCATACACTCCTGCTGTTACTGTGACTATTTTACACCTGCATACACTGCTGCTGTTACTATGACTTTTTTCCACCTGCATACACTCCTGCTGTTACTGCGACTATTTTACACCTGCATACACTGCTGCTGTTTCTATATCTATTTTACACCCGCATACACTGCTGCTGTTACTATGACTATTTTACACCTGCGTACACTCCTGCTGTTACTGTGACTATTTTACACACACATGGACTCCTGGTGTCACTGCGACTATTTTACACATACGGACTCCTTGTGTCAGTGTGACTATTTTACACCCTCATACACTCCTGGTGTCACTGTGACTATTTTACTCACACATGGACTCCTGGTGTCACTGTGACTATTTTACACACACATGGACTCCTCATGTCAGTGTGACTATTTTACACCTGCATACACTCCTGGTCTTACTGTGACCATTTTGCACACACATGGAATATTTTACACCTTCCTGCTTTTACTGTGACAGGATAAAAAAAAAAATTCTGCAAATAGAATTTCTTGTGTATGTGTATAGACAGATCCCATAAGACAACTTCCACATTTATTTTTGCCCCACTGCTCTTTTGACTTTTTCCCCTTAACCACTTTTAGTTTGTTCATAAACTAATGTATACCAATAACACAAAATGTATACCAATGTCCTGTTCCCCAATGCAGCATGACTGTGTTTGCTGGATAACTGCACTGGGTAATACCTGGATGCTTCCCCAATATGGAACACAAGGAACAGCCTGCTATAAAATGATTGGCTTAAGCTCCTTGCTGTTTGTTCCACGGGTGTTCTCATTGGCTGCTCCTGGGAGCATTGTGTTGTGTAATTGGTCCATCTCCTTTATTTCATTCACAGAACAGCTGTGATACCGAATAACAGAAGACCGTGAGACTGCTTTAATGACTGTGTACGTTTTTATTGCCCACACTTCTGTCTTTATGCTAAATCTAAAATAACAGGTGTTCTCTTATTAAACTGTGCACATTTCAGTGTTATTGTAAAGTCCAAGCTTTGCATCACCTTACTAAAATAAGGAATAAAGGCAACTTATCCCTTACCCCTCAAATGAATGTGCCTTTTCCTTAAGTCTATTAAAATGAGCTATGATTACACAAGTATTCATTTGTACCAATGATGGTTTTAATCATCATTTAACTATAACTCATTAAAATGGAGAAACCTATTCTTGCAACACAAGTTAAATGTAATTATATCATTATCATCAGAATGGTCATTCGTATCTAAGAGCAAATTACTTTTGAGAATGAAAAAAGTTTTCTGAGTTTCTGAGTTTACTGCTAGATGATGAAATGGTAATGGGGTTTTGTGCATTTACCTGAATATGATGTGCAGTTAGGGGACCTCCTCCTTCATAAGCACCTTTTCCAGAACGGCCACTGACCTATGGTATACATCTTTTAAAATGTCAGATATCTAGATAGAGTTATTACCTTAACCTGTGCTACTGTCAGGCTTGAGACTGGGTAGATTCAGCAAGGGCCATGTTTTGGATGAAAACACGTCATTTTAATTCATGAATTAATGTAGACTTTTATTTCAGCCCTGTCCTCTGCAGTAAAGAGTGTTTCTGCGTCACGTCAGTGCAGATAGACACATTCCCTTGAGACCTGGCGCAATAAATGTTTTTGACAATACAAATATCTTGGATGTTGCAGCAAAAGCATATTTGATTTTTATTGAATGTCTCTTGTAGTTTAGGTTTCATGAGCTGGTTATATATGCTTCTATTTTTATGTAAAAAATGGAGCCAGAATAATTTGTTGAAAAACCAGCAACCCAATGACACTCCAGGATCCAGACAGTCCTAGAATTCACAGTGGCTGTTACAAACAGAAAATGAGTAATGAAAGTGTTCAGGTACAGAGTAAATGAAAGTGTTCAGGTACAGAGTAAATGAAAGTGTTCAGGTACAGAGTAAATTAGAGTGTTCAGGTACAGAGTAAATGAAAGTGTTCAGGTACAGAGTAAATTAGAGTGTTCAGGTATAGAGTAAATGAGAGTGTTCAGGTACAGAGTAAATGAGAGTGTTCAGGTACAGAGTAAATGAGAGTGTTCAGGTACAGAGTAAATGAAAGTGTTCAGGTACAGAGTAAATTAGAGTGTTCAGGTACAGAGTAAATGAAAGTGTTCAGGTACAGAGTAAATTAGAGTGTTCAGGTATAGAGTAAATGAGAGTGTTCAGGTACAGAGTAAATGAGAGTGTTCAGGTACAGAGTAAATGAAAGTGTTCAGGTACAGAGTAAATGAGAGTGTTCAGGTACAGAGTAAATGAAAGTGTTCAGGTACAGAGTAAATTAGAGTGTTCAGGTATAGAGTAAATGAGAGTGTTCAGGTACAGAGTAAATGAGAGTGTTCAGGTACAGAGTAAATGAAAGTGTTCAGGTACAGAGTAAATGAGAGTGTTCAGGTACAGAGTAAATGAAAGTGTTCAGGTACAGAGTAAATGAGAGTGTTCAGGTACAGAGTAAATGAGAGTGTTCAGGTACAGAGTAAATGAAAGTGTTCAGGTACAGAGTAAATGAAAGTGTTCAGGTACAGAGTAAATGAAAGTGTTCAGGTACAGAGTAAATGAGAGTGTTCAGGTACAGAGTAAATGAGAGTGTTCAGGTACAGAGTAAATGAGAGTGTTCAGGTACAGAGTAAATGAAAGTGTTCAGGTACAGAGTAAATGAAAGTGTTCAGGTACAGAGTAAATGAAAGTGTTCAGGTACAGAGTAAATGAGAGTGTTCAGGTACCGTGTAAATGAGAGTGTTCAGGTACAGAGTAAATGAGAGTGTTCAGGTACAGAGTAAATGAGAGTGTTCAGGTACCGTGTAAATGAGAGTGTTCAGGTACAGAGTAAATGAAAGTGTTCAGGTACAGAGTAAATGAGAGTGTTCAGGTACAGAGTAAATGAGAGTGTTCAGGTACAGAGTAAATGAGAGTGTTCAGGTACAGAGTAAATGAGAGTGTTCAGGTACAGAGTAAATGAGAGTGTTCAGGTACAGAGTAAATGAGAGTGTTCAGGTACAGAGTAAATGAGAGTGTTCAGGTACAGAGTAAATGAGAGTGTTCAGGTACAGAGTAAATGAGAGCTCGGTGAAAATGGAAGATGAAGAATAATTATTACGCCGTTTGAAGCACAGCTTGAGGATTAGTGACGGACCTGCTTCTGCTCAGTTCATGGTGATAGAATGATTTTAATCTACAGGATGTGCTCAGTCTCCTTCTGATAGAACATCCTATGAAATTAAACCATATTGTACGACTCCTAGACTGAGAAATTATTTCTGGAGAAGGAAGCAGTTTTAATTTCCTGCTATTTTCTAGTTGAAAAGCTACACAATTTGCACATCATAATTTTCAGTCCATTGGCTAAAACTCAAATTAGCACCCAAGATAAGAGCTGAGTTTAACTGCAGGTTGATTTTATAATGTGAGAAAAATGTGTCCTCTTCAGTGCATTTAGTTACTATGTACGTGGTCATATGTAATTACATTTCTGGACATTTAATAATTCATGAATTTATATCAATGGCATTTCCTGCAGGTGAGTCTTCCTGTGCTGAGAGCCCACAGATCATGTAATTTCAGATTCAGAGGGAATTTCAGATTCAGATGTGTGCAAATAATTTAACCCCTTAAGTATCACCCCTTTTCTTGACAGAAGCTTAAAAATGACATACCCAAAATACAATGGTTACTATTCTTGAACCCTTTTGACTACAGACATAATCCTGATCTCTTCTGAAAGGCAATGCTTTGGGGCTTGTTTCCCAGGAGGCGACTACTCCACATATTACTGAAACAAAGTTACAGAAGCTCAAACACACAGTGAAACTGGAAGTTATTTTTCTCACTGAAAAGATCTGTTTTGACTGGATGCTGATTAGTGTATCTGTGGCTTGTGTGCTTAGAAACACAATGGAGTCAAGTCACAATATCACCAAAGGACTCTAAAGGACACATAGAAGGACACATAGAAACAATATGATATGATGGTGAGGTGTACAATGCTGATTATGAGGTTACTAAACTACACAACACTTTTTATCCTGAAAAAATATTCACCCTCCCCCACCTCTCTGTCCCAAACTCCCTCTCCTTGCAGCCATCCTCAGACAGCAGCAGGTGGATAAGATCATCAAAATAAGTACAATAATCACAATAATACCATCTTGTATACTAATATGTTCTGGAGCAGAAATATTTACTCAGACGAGGGATTCCTGGGAACTCCTCCAAAAGAACTCTATTTAGACTAAAATCTCAAGAACTGTTTTTGCTGAAGCGCAACAGACTCTGTGTGCGTATTGAAAATGTGATGATTTAGTTATGCAGGCATATAAATACTGTGTTGTTTTATGCAAGCCTCACAAATTATACACCATTGGAAATGTACTGTGCACTCCTAACCCAAACCCCACCCTTTACCTGATGCAGCAGAACAGCACTCCTAACCCAAACCCCACCCTTTACCTGATGCAGCAGGTAAACTGAGGGCTGTTAAATAAAATTTAATTTTTTGACTTTTTTTCAATTTGTCTCACAATCTTACTGGACTCAGAACTTAAAGCACACTACAGCTCTATAGTAACACAGAGCTGCATTTTGTATTCAGGCACAAAGCTGAATTATTATGGTAAAGTATAGAAACCCAGTGGCCCACTGGCTCTGCGGTGGGGCTAAAAGACGCTCTGTCCTGTCAGCAGCAGGAAACCAAAGCAATAATATCCGGCCCTCCAAGCCAAAGGGAGTGAACGAAGCCGCTGCAGGGGGAACAGAGATGCACACAGTTGAAGTCCCTGCAGGGGGAGCAGAGATGCACACAGTTGAAGTCCCTGCAGGGGGAACAGAGATGCACACAGTTGAAGTCCCTGCAGGGGGAACAGAGATGCACACAGTTGAAGTCCCTGCAGGGGGAACAGAGATGCACACAGTTGTGTTAAATCTTCCAAAACATTGGCCCAGTAAAATGTGATGCTCACTTTAGTGCTGAGCGTGGTAGGACCTGAAAAGCTCTGTGTGAAAAGACATGTCCCCTGGCACGTCCCCTTCCTGAGTTCATATTGAGCTGTGGACTCCCCTGTGGACCCCCTTCCTTCAGCATCATTTAGTCACACTACTGCGTGCGACTCCACAGGGATCAGAATGAATGTGTCAGAATCTTTAATATAGAAAGATTGCGTATTAATATTGAAAACAGGGACGGAACGTCCCCACGCCTTCACACCCCAGACACCATATCTACAGACACCAGGCTACATGCAACCACGCCTTCACACCCCATATCTACAGACACCATATCTACAGACACCAGGCTACATGCAACCACGCCTTCACACCCCATATCTACAGACACCATATCTACAGACACCAGGCTACATGCAACCACGCCTTCACACCCCATATCTACAGACACCAGGCTACATGCAACCACGCCTTCACACCCCATATCTACAGACACCAGGCTACATGCAACCACGCCTTCACACCCCATATCTACAGACACCAGGCTACATGCAACCACGCCTTCACACCCCATATCTACAGACACCATATCTACAGACACCAGGCTACATGCAACCACGCCTTCACACCCCATATCTACAGACACCATATCTACAGACACCAGGCTACATGCAACCACGCCTTCACACCCCATATCTACAGACACCAGGCTACATGCAACCACGCCTTCACACCCCATATCTACAGACACCATATCTACAGACACCAGGCTACATGCAACCACGCCTTCACACCCCATATCTACAGACACCATATCTACAGACACCAGGCTACATGCAACCACGCCTTCACACCCCATATCTACAGACACCAGGCTGCATGCAACCACGCCTTCACACCCGATATCTACAGACACCATATCTACAGACACCAGGCTGCATGCAACCACGCCTTCACACCCCATATCTACAGACACCATATCTACAGACACCAGGCTGCATGCAACCACGCCTTCACACCCCATATCTACAGACACCAGGCTGCATGCAACCACGCCTTCACACCCCATATCTACAGACACCAGGCTACATGCAACCACGCCTTCACACCCCATATCTACAGACACCAGGCTACATGCAACCACGCCTTCACACCCCATATCTACAGACACCATATCTACAGACACCAGGCTGCATGCAAACGATTTAACAAGATGTCAGGGTCAAGGAGGGGTTAGTTCGTCCTGACTTATGGTTCTATATTCGGCCATTTTAAACGAGGTCATCGAAACCTTGGAGCTGCATGGTGCTGTGTGTCATCAGCATCTCCCAGATCTGTCATTCAGCGGGATTCCCAGAAGAGACACGACATTAAGACACAATTCAACTGTGAACTATGAACTCTCTTAAAAATTATAGTAAAGGCTTCATATGCAAAAATGTAGTCAGTAAAGTGTATAGGTGTTCTGGGGGTATGGCCTAATCTCAAGGCTCCAGGATTATATTGCAGTTTATGAAACAAATAACATGAGTATTAAACATCCAATTATTATTCATTAGATCTTAGTTTGAATTGATGGATAGGTACAATTTGTTGGGAGCTGCTAAGAAAACAGTCTTGCAATTATGGGTTAGGTGTAAAGTCTGTTTAGCTGGTTCGGTGTAAAGTCTGGTTAGCTGGTTAGGTGTAAATTCTGTTTAGCTGGCTGGCTGTAAAGTCTGGTTAGCTGATTAGCTGTAAAATGTGATTAGCTGGTTAGGTGTAAAGGCTGTTTCGGTGGTTAGCTGTAAAGTCTGGTTAGCTGGTTAGCTGACTAGCTGTAAAATGTGGTTAGCTGGTTAGCAATAAAGTGTGATTAGCTGGTTAGCTGTAAAGCATGGCTAGTTGGTTAGCTGTAAAGTTAATTCAGTTGGGATTTTTAGTTTGCAACAATTAAGATAGCTATCAAATAAAATGTGCCAACATGTTTATAGCAAAGCACTCCTAGATGTCAGAATATGTGGATGAATTACGCAGAATAAAGGAGTAGGAACAGCTACAGCATCTGTGCCATCTTTAGGCAGGCCTGGGCTGCCATGCTCATGTGTATGAGGTCATGCAGCTGAAAAAGCCACACTTTAATTATGCAGGCATTCTTCTCTCTGAGCTGATCTGCCAGTCACGCGGGTGGGGATATACTCATAAAGGGATTCACAGGTTGCAGCTGGCATTTGATTGCTTTATTTGCAATGGTCCACCATTTTCTACTCTGCTTTGAGGTGTGTTTAATTAAATGTATTAACTGGATGTTTGGGTAATGAAGGGCTTGCATAAAAAGGGTTGTGATTGTATCTGTATGATCACGCTAGGACTCCGTACTGTCCTCTAGGGTCCTCATCACACAGAGGGTCCCTGTGTTTGATCTGCACATCGCTCATCACTCTGGATAAGAGTGTCTGATGAATGCCTGTAGTGTAATGCAATTACATATACTATACTATATGCAATGTAAAATGGCAAACTAGATTGAAATACAAAGTTTGTCAATTCGTTTTGAATATTTGTATCTGTAAGTATATAATGCAACATGCTTCTTCTCTGTCTATCTTCTGAAGAAACTGTTAGCTCTTGTAAAATCTACAAATCCACTGGCTTCCAGTTAGGCAATGAATCCAATTCAAACTCTGACTCATCACCTACAAGGCTCTCCATAACCAGGCCCTCCATAACCAGACTCTCCATAACCAGGCCCTCCATAACCAGACTCTCCATAACCAGGCCCTCCATAACCAGGCTCCTCCATAACCAGGCTCTCCATAACCAGGCTCCTTCCTAACCAGGCTCTCCATAACCAGGCTCCTCCATAACCAGGCTCTCCATAACCAGGCTCCTCCATAACCAGGCTCTCCATAACCAGGCTCTCCATAACCAGGCTCCTCCATAACCAGGCTCTCCATAACCAGGCCCTCCATAACCAGGCTCCTCCATAACCGGGCTCCTCCATAACCAGGCTCTCCATAACCAGGCTCTCCATAACCAGGCTCTCCATAACCAGGCTCTCCATAACCAGGCTCTCCATAACCAGGCTCTCCATAACCAGGCTCTCCACAACCAGGCTCTCCATAACCAGGCCCTCCATAACCAGGCTCCTCCATAACCAGGCTCTCCATAACCAGGCTCCTTCCTAACCAGGCTCTCCATAACCAGGCCCTCCATAACCGGGCTCCCCCCTACCTCACCGACCTTCTCCACCACCACACTCCATCCTGCAACCTCCATTCAGCTGATGCCAACCTGCTCTCCCCCTGCAGGACCAGCCTGCTCTCCCCCTGTAGGACCAGCCTGCTCTCCCCATGCAGGACCAGCCTGCTCTCCCCCTGTAGGACCTGCTCTCCCCCTGCAGGACCAGCCTGCTCTCCCCCTGTAGGACCAGCCTGCTCTCCCCCTGCAGGACCAGCCTGCTCTCCCCCTGCAGGACCAGCCTGCTCTCCCCCTGTAGGACCAGCCTGCTCTCCCCCTGTAGGACCAGCCTGCTCTCCCCCTGTAGGACCAGCTCTCCCCCTGCAGGACCAGCCTGCTCTCCCCATGCAGGACCAGCCTGCTCTCCCCCTGCAGGACCAGCTCTCCCCCTGAAGGACCAGCTCTCCCCCTGCAGGAGCAGCCTGCTCTCCCCCTGTAGGACCAGCCTGCTCTCCCCCTGCAGGACCAGCTCTCCCCCTGCAGGAGCAGCCTGCTCTCCCCCTGTAGGACCAGCCTGCTCTCCCCCTGTAGGACCAGCCTGCTCTCCCCCTGTAGGACCTGCCTGCTCTCCCCCTGCAGGACCAGCTCTCCCCCTGTAGGACCAGCTCTCCCCCTGTAAGACCAGCCTGCTCTCCCCCTGCAGGACCAGCTCTCCCCCTGTAGGACCAGCCTGCTCTCCCCCTGTAGGACCAGCCTGCTCTCCCCCTGCAGGACCAGCTCTCCCCCTGTAGGACCAGCCTGCTCTCCCCCTGTAGGACCAGCCTGCTCTCCCCCTGCAGGACCAGCCTGCTCTCCCCCTGTAGGACCAGCTCTCCCCCTGCAGGACCTGCTCTCCCCCTGTAGGACCAGCCTGCTCTCCCCCTGTAGGACCAGCTCTCCCCCTGCAGGACCAGCCTGCTCTCCCCCTGCAGGACCAGCCTGCTCTCCCCCTGCAGGACCAGCCTGCTCTCCCCCTGTAGGACCAGCTCTCCCCCTGCAGGACCAGCTCTCCCCCTGCAGGACCTGCTCTCCCCCTGCAGGACCAGCCTGCTCTCCCCCTGTAGGACCAGCCTGCTCTCCCCCTGTAGGGCCAGCCTGCTCTCCCCCTGTAGGACCAGCTCTCCCCCTGCAGGACCAGCTCTCCCCCTGCAGGACCAGCCTGCTCTCCCCCTGTAGGACCAGCCTGCTCTCCCCCTGTAGGGCCAGCCTGCTCTCCCCCTGTAGGACCAGCTCTCCCCCTGCAGGACCAGCTCTCCCCCTGCAGGACCAGCCTGCTCTCCCCCTGCAGGACCAGCCTGCTCTCCCCCTGCAGGACCAGCTCTCCCCCTGTAGGACCAGCCTGCTCTCCCCCTGTAGGACCAGCCTGCTCTCCCCCTGCAGGACCAGCCTGCTCTCCCCCTGTAGGACCAGCTCTCCCCCTGTAGGACCAGCTCTCCCCCTGCAGGACCTGCTCTCCCCCTGTAGGACCAGCCTGCTCTCCCCCTGTAGGACCAGCTCTCCCCATGCAGGACCAGCCTGCTCTCCCCCTGCAGGACCAGCTCTCCCCCTGCAGGACCAGCCTGCTCTCCCCCTGCAGGACCAGCCTGCTCTCCCCCTGTAGGACCAGCTCTCCCCCTGCAGGACCTGCTCTCCCCCTGTAGGACCAGCCTGCTCTCCCCCTGTAGGACCAGCTCTCCCCCTGTAGGACCAGCTCTCCCCCTGCAGGACCAGCTCTCCCCCTGTAGGACCAGCCTGCTCTCCCCCTGTAGGGCCAGCCTGCTCTCCCCCTGTAGGACCAGCTCTCCCCCTGCAGGACCAGCTCTCCCCCTGCAGGACCAGCCTGCTCTCCCCCTGCAGGACCAGCCTGCTCTCCCCCTGCAGGACCAGCTCTCCCCCTGTAGGACCAGCCTGCTCTCCCCCTGTAGGACCAGCTCTCCCCCTGCAGGACCTGCTCTCCCCCTGTAGGACCAGCCTGCTCTCCCCCTGTAGGACCAGCTCTCCCCCTGTAGGACCAGCTCTCCCCCTGCAGGACCAGCTCTCCCCCTGTAGGACCTGCTCTCCCCCTGCAGGACCAGCTCTCCCCCTGCAGGACCAGCTCTCCCCCTGCAGGACCTGCTCTCCCCCTGCAGGACCAGCTCTCCCCCTGTAGGACCAGCTCTCCCCCTGCAGGACCAGCTCTCCCCCTGTAGGACCAGCCTGCTCTCCCCCTGCAGGACCAGCCTGCTCTCCCCCTGTCGGACCAGCTCTCCCCCTGCAGGACCAGCTCTCCCCCTGTAGGACCAGCTCTTCCCCTGTAGGACCAGCTCTCCCCCTGTAGGACCAGCCTGCTCTCCCCCTGTAGGACCAGCTCTCCCCCTGTAGGACCAGCTCTCCCCCTGCAGGACCAGCCTGCTCTCCCCCTGCAGGACCAGCTCTCCCCCTGCAGGACCAGCTCTCCCCCTGCAGGACCAGCTCTCCCCCTGCAGGACCAGCTCTCCCCCTGTAGGACCAGCTCTCCCCCTGCAGGACCAGCTCTCCCCCTGTAGGACCAGCCTGCTCTCCCCCTGCAGGACCAGCCTGCTCTCCCCCTGCAGGACCTGCTCTCCCCCTGCAGGACCAGCTCTCCCCCTGCAGGACCAGCTCTCCCCCTGTAGGACCAGCTCTCCCCCTGCAGGACCAGCCTGCTCTCCCCCTGCAGGACCAGCTCTCCCCCTGTAGGACCAGCCTGCTCTCCCCCTGTAGGACCAGCCTGCTCTCCCCCTGCAGGACCAGCTCTCCCCCTGCAGGACCAGCTCTCCCCCTGCAGGACCAGCTCTCCCCCTGCAGGACCTGCTCTCCCCCTGTAGGACCAGCCTGCTCTCCCCCTGTAGGACCAGCTCTCCCCCTGCAGGACCAGCCTGCTCTCCCCCTGTAGGACCAGCTCTCCCCCTGTAGGACCAGCCTGCTCTCCCCCTGTAGGACCAGCCTGCTCTCCCCCTGTAGGACCAGCTCTCCCCCTGCAGGACCAGCCTGCTCTCCCCCTGTAGGACCAGCTCTCCCCCTGTAGGACCAGCCTGCTCTCCCCCTGTAGGACCGGCCTGCTCTCCCCCTGCAGGACCAGCCTGCTCTCCCCCTGTAGGACCAGCCTGCTCTCCCCCTGTAGGACCAGCTCTCCCCCTGCAGGACCAGCCTGCTCTCCCCCTGCAGGACCAGCTCTCCCCCTGCAGGACCAGCTCTCCCCCTGCAGGACCAGCTCTCCCCCTGCAGGAGCAGCCTGCTCTCCCCCTGCAGGACCTGCTCTCCCCCTGCAGGACCAGCCTGCTCTCCCCCTGTAGGACCAGCCTGCTCTCCCCCTGCAGGACCAGCCTGCTCTCCCCCTGTAGGACCAGCTCTCCCCCTGCAGGACCAGCCTGCTCTCCCCCTGCAGGACCTGCTCTCCCCCTGCAGGACCCAGGCCCAGACCTGGGGGAAACAGGACCTCCATCACTGCCCCCTCCCTCTGGAACTCTTCCCCCAAATCCACCCGTGACTCCTCCCCTCTGTCCATTTTCCAACAATCCCTCAAACCTTTTTAAAGCTGCTTATAATGTCTGATTTCATGTTTCTGTTTATTCTTTGATTGTAATTTTCTTTTCTTTTTTTATTCCATTTAATAGTATTTTAATAATTGTATCACTTTAATGTAAAGCGTCTTTGAGTGTCTTTTCCATAATTTCCTTGAGGAAAATACTGCAATAGCCATTCAACTATTTAATATACTGTAATGCAGCAGCTAAATTTAAATAGAAAGCTTGTCATTCTTTACATTCTTACTCCTTACTGTGAGTTAAGGGCAACCGCCTTTTTCTTTGCAAAATATGGCAATTCACAGATCATGAAAATGAATTGAATTGAAAGTGATTATTTTAATTGGATCCTGGAGGAAGGGCAGGATGTTGTATTCTGTGTTCTTACCTCTGTGAAGCCTGCACAGATATATGAACTATTATTAAAGAAGGTTGAATGTTGCCCTTTATATCTGAAAGCCATGCATTCACCTCCGCTGTACAGTGTGAAAACGGCTGACTACAATAGTTTTTCTCTCAACACGACTATAAAATAGCCTGGATTTAAAACTGTGCGTGTGCGTGCACATGCTGGAGATAAGGGCACCTGGGAATGTGCAGGAAGAGTTTCTTCACAAAGCATGATTATCCCAAACACTATAGACAGAGAAAAATATCTCCACATGTAGGAGTGAATACATAGATAATCTGACTGTGTACACACACACACACACACACACACACACACATGATACATGATACATGATACAAACACATATCTAAAATGGGATAAATAACCACCAGGGTTAGGGTTAGGTTAGGTTAGGTTAGGTTAGGGTTAGGGTTATGGTTAGGGTTAGGTAAGTAAGAAATCTTTATTTTCCAAGTTGTCCCATATTAGGGCCTCTTGGGAAATAAAAGTTTGCACTGGCCATTCAGAGTACTGAAGCCTTTAAGTAGGAAGAAGTCCCTCTTGTGTTGGTGTTCTATGTGCGCTTGTTCAGTCCTCTTGGAGGGTTAGGGTTAATGTTTGGGGTTAGGGTTAGGGTTTGGCTTAGTGTTCAGGTTAGGGGTTAGGGTTAGCGTTAGGGATAGGGATAGGCTTAGGTTAGTCCTGAGATAGGTTCATACACTATGACAACTATACAGCTTGCATGGTTTGTTCCTCATACAAATACAAATAAATCTCATTTTTCAGTATATCCACACTAGTCCTTGAATATACAGAATTACACTAAATAACAATTAATTAATGAATTAAGAGATGGTTGCTATAAAGCCCTCTGTGAGTTGCATTGGTCCCATTGACTCTAAAGCACTGATATGTGAAAGTTTGCTTGCTTTGCATTTCATCGACTTACAGAAGTGCTGACAGGGCTCATATCAGCACGCTTCGCCGATCACACAAATAATTGCTGAGACACTTTAGTCCCGGAATGTTATTTGGCAGAGTGTAAAAATGGGAAACATTATTTTGCTCAGTATAGTGGTGTATGTTTTACTTTGTGCAGCATCTGGCTAACTCAGTCATCCTGCCGTGTGAAAGAGAGTATTCAGCTGTGTGAAAGAGAGTATTCAGCTGTGTGAAAGAGAGTATTCAGCTGTGTGAAAGAGAGTATTCAGCTGTGTGAAAGAGAGTATTCAGCTGTGTGAAAGAGAGTATTCAGCTGTGTGAAAGAGAGTATTCAGCTGTGTGAAAGAGAGTATTCAGCTGTGTGAAAGAGAGTATTCAGCTGTGTGAAAGAGAGTATTCAGCTGTGTGAAAGAGAGTATTCAGCTGTGTGAAAGAGAGTATTCAGCTGTGTTAAATAGCTATCCCAGAATTCTTTGCGGTCATGAATAATGAATCTTTTCCTCTCATTGAAAATAAATGGGAGTGATGTCATCATCACTTCTCAGCAGAGGATGTGTGACTTCACCCTTATACAACACGAGGTGACGCAGTAATGCAGCAATGCACAAGCAAACACCACACCAGGGCGTAACAGTGTCTTCCATGATTCTACTGAGGAGCTTTGAGAGTGAAAGCAGGGGAGAAAACTATCCATGGGAGACAATATCACCACCACCCTCATGATTATGACACCGGACCCCGTCTCTCTGTTCATTCACCGGTCACCTGAGATACCAGCACCTTCAAATCCTGAGTTTGGATATAATTGTGCAGTTATTTCAATACAATTTATTTGAATTAATGCTGCAATACTTTTTCACAGGACATAAAGTACTGTATGATGCTGCAGGAGCTGTAGACCAATAAGCTGGCAGTGTGGACCTGGGTGGACCAGCTCTTTCACATCATGTGCTTTGAGTAACAACTTCACTTTCATTGAAATAGAGTGAAGGTTAAATCTGTACTTGAATGAAAAGGGAGGAAAGTATAAATATATATTATTTAATATTTGTGGAATAAACAAATTATTACAATTACAATTGATGATCAGGCCAACAAACTAGAATAATCATGTCACAGTGATTGGATGTGTTTGGACGTGTTTGTACATTTTCTCACACATGGATTTGCTGGTAACTGCTTGTTGAAAGAATATGGCTGGTACACATTAGATAAAGCACAGGACAAACTGATCACAGCAGATATCCTGAGGTAGAGCCAATAAAAGCAATGGAGAGGGGAGTTAGGGAAAACCTCGTCCGGCAGTTTGAACGATCCGAGAAGATGGCAGCGTTTATTATCACATTAAGAATCAAAGCCTTGTTGTGGGTGATGCAACGGAGCAGCAATCATGCAGAACCCACTGCCAGACGTTTCAGCATGATGTTGGTTATAATTTGGTTATAAAAACACAAACAAAACACTGATTACATTGTAAGAAACATTTGCCAGCCAAACAAGTTCTTACTGACCTGCAATACCACACTGTACATCTTTACATTCTATTACAGATGTAACAATCCTTTGAACTAGTGGGTTAAAGTTAGGGTTAGGGTTAGGGTTAAAGTTAGGGTTAGGGTTAGGGTTAAAGTTAGGGTTAGGTAAGTAAGAAATCTTTATTTCCCAAGTTGTCCCATATTAGGGCCTCTTGGGAAATTAGTATTTTTGGTTAGTGTTTGTTTTATTATGTAGGTTGTGTTGGTAGTGGGGTTCTTGACTGTAGTGGCTTGTTTGTAGAATACTGGGCCCAGTGAGTATTAATTTCTGGTAGTTTGCTGCTCACGGGATGATCTTTAAGATTTTTATTTATTTTATACGCTGAGATAATTTTATAGTTCTGGATAATGTCTGTATGGTGCTGGTTAGATTTAATTTAATTTTTCTGTTTGCAGCTAGGCTCAATGCTGAGTAGGTGGTGATTAGCGGGATGTCGTCTGGGTACTTCTCCATCCAGCATTTTACAGCTGTTAGCCCTGCTGCAGTGTTTATATTTGTGTAGAGACTATCTATGTCAATTGTGAATAAGAGGGTGTCTTGTGTTATTTTAGTGTTTTTAACTATGCGTATGAAGTCGTATGTGTCTTTTATGTAACTGTTGTGCTTAGTTGACAGTGGAGTGAGGAAATGATCTATGTATTCTGCGATCCTGTAGGATTCGCTGTTGCAGTCTGAAGCAATAGGTCTCCCTGCCGGGACCTCGTATGGTACGCTCCAGGACTGAGGCTGCTTGTGTATTTTGGGGAGGAGGTAAAAAACCCTTGGTCTAGGATTCCTCCCCCCTTAGGTAAAAACTTTGTTTTTTTGTGATGTATTTATTCTCTAGTATTGTCTGTAGAATGTTATATATTTCCTGTGCTGTGTCTAGATATATGGGTCTAATTAATTTTTGTATCGTGTGTCGTGTTGTTTAACTGTCTGTGTGTTTCTTGAATGTATTGTGTTCTGTCCATGATCACTAGTGGAGTTAGGGTTAGGGTTAGGGTTAATGTTAGCGTTAGGGTTAGGGTTAGGGTTAATGTTAGCGTTAGGGTTAGGGTTAGGGTTAGGGTAAGGTTAATGTTAGCGTTAGGGTTAGGGTTAGGGTTAGGATCAGGGTTTTAATTGTAATGTCATTCATTCATTCATTCATTATCCTAACCCGCTTATCCTGAACAGGGTTGCAGGGGGGCTGGAGCCTATCCCAGCATACATTGGGCGAATACACCCGGGACAGGTGGCCAGTCCATCGCAGTTAAACAATTTTATTCATATTTAAAATGTTAAATGTATGTTATTTAATTAAGATTAGGGTTAGGATTTGGATAAGGGTCAGGGTTAGGGTCAACATGAATTATTTTTATTTCAATTGTCATATATTTATCATAAAATGTTTTATTTATTTAGTCTTAGGGTTAGGCTTAGGATTAGGATCAGGTTTAGAGTTAAGGTTAGGCATAACCATGAATCATTAACTGTCAACAGAGCCATTCACTCCTGCCTGTGTCCTGTGGCGTTGCCTATATTTGAAGAGTTGCCCCTCTGTAGATGGTCAGTAAATGGTCAGTAGATGGTCAGAACTGTGGTACTTGAAGAATAGCCCCTCCGTAGGTGGTCAGTAAATGGTCAGTATATGGTCAGAACTGTGGTACTTGAAGAATAGCCCTTCCGTAGGTGGTCAGTAAATGGTCAGTAGATGGTCAGAACTGTGGTGCTTGAAGAATAGCCCCTCCGTAGGTGTTCAGTAAATGGTCAGTGGGGCAGGTTCATGAATATTCAGCTGGAGATGATCAGGTGCAATGACAACAAGTAAAATGGATTTCCAAAAATATCGCCCTCCACCCCAGCATTCACACCCAACCTTTTGACCTCACATTAGCTAAAAACACAGAAACGTACGATGATGATAAGTAGAAAATGACCTGTGCATATATATAGGACTGCAATGAGCTGGCCTATGACAGTGAATCCATCTGCTCTCTGTAACCTTGGCAGAGTAAAACACTATATTTACATTACTATATTCATCACTATATATACATTACTATATTCATCACTATATATACATTACTATATTCATCACTATATTTACATTACTATATTTATCACTATATTTACATTACTATATTTATCACTATATTTACATTACTATATATATCACTATAGTTACCATTACTATAATCATCACGATATATACATTACTATATTTATCACTATATTTACATTACTATATTCATCACTATATATACATTACTATATTTATCACTATATTTACATTACTATATTTATCACTATATTTACATTACTATATTTATCACTATATTTACATTACTATAATCATCACTATATATACATTACTATATTTATCACTATATTTACATTACTATATTTATCACTATATATACATTACTATATTTATCACTATATTTACCATTACTATATTTATCACTATATTTACATTACTATATATATCACTATAGTTACCATTACTATATTTATCACTATATTTACATTACTATATTTATCACTATATTTACATTACTATATTTATCACTATATATACATTACTATATTTATCACTATATATACATTACTATATTTATCACTATATTTACATTACTATATTTATCACTATATATACATTACTATATTCATCACTATATATACATTACTATATTTATCACTATATATACATTACTATATTTATCACTATATTTACATTACTATATTTATCACTATATTCACATTACTACATTTATCACTATATATACATTACTATATTTATCACTATATATACATTACTATATTTATCACTATATTTACATTACTATATTTATCACTATATTTACATTACTATATTTATCACTATATTTACATTACTATATTTATCACTTCTCTGTTTCACTTCCTCCCTGAGCTTTGCGTTACTCACATTCCATCACTGAGGGACACAATTTGCTTTTACTAATAATTTTATTAATACAGTTTATAAGATTGCAACTCAGTTCATAAATACAAATTTTATACAGAAAGTATAATAAATTTAAGATAGTAACTGATATATTTTCATCTCATTATTAGAACACTTTCCTTCTCCGTGTTTAATTTTGCATAGAATGTGCGAGGATCTTTTTCATT
>NC_083766.1:587165-589665 GCF_963514075.1 Conger conger | reverse complement strand
GGCTAAGGTACATGACTGGGGCAGCCTGTAGCCTAGTGGCTAAGGTACATGACTGGGGCAGCCTGTAGCCTTGTGGCTAAGGTACATGACTGGGACAGCCTGTAGCCTAGTGGCAATGGTACATGACTGGGACAGCCTGTAGCCTAGTGGCTAAGGTACATGATTGGGGCAGCCTGTGGCCTAGTGGCTAAGGTACATGACTGGGACAGCCTGTAGCCTAGTGGCTAAGCTACATGACTGGGGCAGCCTGTAGCCTAGTGGCTAAGGTACATGACTGGAACTCAGAAGGGTGGTTGCTCGAGCCCTGGTGTAGCCACAATAAGATCAGCCCAGCTGTTGGGCCCTTTAGCAAGGCTCTCAGCCCCTTTTAATTGTTCCAGGAGGGATTGTCCCCTGCTTAGTCTAATCAACTGTAAGTTGCTTTGGATAAACAAATTATTTGTTATATAAATATAACATATTATTATTGTTTTCACTCTCCAAATAGCGTTCCATTAGAAAAGAAGCTCGGAGCACATCTAGTGTTTATTTCTTAGAAGGCAAAGCAGCTGTAGTGCATTTTGGAAAAAGAAAACTTCATCTGACAAGGTAATATTAAGCAACATATCAAACCTAATTGTAAAGGCTCTTTGGCATGCCAGCTTCTCCTGTTTCAGCAGAACTGCTGTTGGACCTGAAAGCACCAGCGGACATTAGCAGAAAGAAGGGCAGTTTCAGAAGAAAACACTGAATCAATATTGCTACAAATATGTCAGCATGAAAATATTAAACATTAAGGATTGCCACTTTAATGTTGCTGAAATGAAGCACGCAGTTTAGAGTGTGGATATGAAGGAACCGCATGTCACATGGCTGTAGAAAGATAAGGTAGCATGTTGCTACTATAAACCGAATATAAACCATCTCCTTAACACTGAGCGTCGCTGGACAAGGTGATGACTGTCTGGCAGAAAAAGATGCGGGTAATGAGTCCTGCTCAATATGATACCTGCCCTGTTGAAAAAACAGCTCAAGCTATGTTTTGAAACAGCTGGTAACTGGTATTTCACGCTGGTGGTGAATGTGACACCAGGGTGGTGAATGATTTTTAAAAGATGAAATAAAGCAGCGGAAGGCAATGTGGAGGTTTAAGTCACATTCATTCTCCGAGTCCTGCCATGCGCTCTGGTTCAGACCACACACCGAGTGCGTGAGAGAGAGCCGTGCGCTCCGTGTGCTCTTCACACCAGCTACTGCCTCATACCTGCCACCCCAGTTTTTGGTTTGCACAAAATGCAACATACTTAATAAAAATAAAAAGAGAGAATATAAAAGCTCTGGGCAGAGCGCACTCACACAACACACGAGGAATGCAAAGATCGTCATTTCCCAAACGAAAAATAAAATGAACAGTTGTGTGTTCACCGTACCCTTTAGTGGGACTATTTTACAAAACGGAGAGTGAGATAAAACAAGAGCATTTCATCTCAACAGGAAAACCACATATACAGCACTGTACATGTTAACCTGCAGGACTGATTTTCAAAAGAGGGCATGGTTCTTCTCAGGAATTATAATGTGGCATATTCCGTGATCCTTGCTTATTCTAAAAAAAAACATTGGTATGATTGTGTGTATTTACACATGAACAGTATAACGAGATGCTGATCTGTTCAGAGAACAAACTGTAAAATGGATGAATCCTGTTCTCACCTCCTTCATCAGAATGCCATAATTTCACTTACAGCACCAAAAGAAGATGAAGTAAAGAGATGAAATGCTCTGGGCTCTAAAGCGGCTCTTTAGTTACAGGTGAGTTTGGGCTGATATCTTTGCATTCCTATGCATGGTACACAGAAATGAGAAGAGTGGAAACAGTAAATATGAACTCATATTTAAATATTTAAAGATGAACTCTTTGACAGAAGCGATGTGCTTCTCCTTCACAAGTGCAGTGGAATAAGGCACAGGCTCCCCCTCTTTGGACAGAGTGGGTTGGGGGGGTCGGGTCGGTTCTGCTCCAGTACGGGGATAGATAGGGTGATCACCTCAGAGGAACCACGTCTCACAGGAGCGTAGGACAGCTTGAACATCAACATGAATATGAATCTTTACGGACTCAGTGGATTTATTTTGACCCGAGTTCAGCTGTAAACCATTAAAACATCCCTTTACCCAGTCCTGCAGCTGCCAACTGCTGTGATACAACAACAAACAACAATGACCTCTGACCTCTGAGAGGCGTGACCTCTGAGGGGCGTGACGTCTGAGAGGGGGTGACGTCTGAGAGGGGTGACCTCTGAGAGGGGTGACCTCTGAGAGGGTGTGAACTCTGAGGGGGTGACCTCTGAGAGGGGTGACCTCTGAGAGGGGTGACCTCTGAGAGGGTGTGAACTCTGAGGGGCGTGACCTCTGAGAGGGGGTGACGTCTGAGAGGGGTGACCTCTGAGAGGGGTGACCTCTGAGAGGGGTGACCTCTGAGGGGCGTGACCTCTGAGAGGGGTGACCTCTGAGAGGTGTG